>NC_088216.1:46586820-46879043 GCF_036934945.1 Oncorhynchus masou masou | reverse complement strand
GAAGACAGTGGGGATGAATATGACCTTCATCATGAGCCGCTACAGGTTCCCACATCTCCTACAGTACCTGAGGAGAGGAATGCTGAACCAGCGAGAGAGTGGGAACACAGGCCCCCAACAGTGAAACAGACAGTTGCAGTGCCAGTCCCTGATACGCTACCAGCACAGCCTTAGTTGATAACCATGGCAATGAATGCAAAGAAGACAACCTTACTGAAGTAGAAATTCATATCACTCCATATTCGCCAAGGCCATATTACTCATCCTTGACCCATCATCCTCTACTCTTTTCACTGCCTCACCATATGACACATTCTGTTCCACTCTGGCAACCTCAACCGGTCTCTCTTGCACCGGACACTTCTGATCCCCAAAAACATGGCACCCCCACAATTGCCACAGTTTTGTCATGACTATTCTGTGAGGATCCAAATAGGTCAGATCAGCTTGGCAATGGATTTTATTTTATTTTACCTTTATTTAACTAGGCAAGTCAGTGAAGAACAAATTTAGTGGGTTAACTGCCTTGTTCAGGGGCAGAACAGCAGATTTGTACCTTGTCAGCTTGGGGATTTGAACTTGCAACCTTTCGGTTACTAGTCTAACACTCTAACCACTAGTCTACCCTGCGATGACTTCGTGTAGTACATCTTTTGATTAGCGATGCACGGTTGATGCACGGAATGTGCCTTTGTTTCACATACGTTTTCTGCTGAAACTCTAACAAGTTCTAAAGCGAATACTGGAACAATATTTCTAACATAGAACATGTGAAATGGTCAGCGGCGATCTAAAGATTAATAATGTCATTTTGGTTGTTATTTTGTGATGCCATTAAACATGTTAAAGGAAATACTGTAACTTGAAAAGTATATACACTTCATGTACGAAGTATCCATCCTCTACGTTGTGTACAAAATGTGACAAATGATGTTTTTGTTACAAGAGGGATGTGATCTTAGAAACTAAGAGGTAATTGTTTCTATAACTTTGTACAAGTGAGTAGTCACTGCTCCTTGAGTGAGGTCAGAGAGCCTGTCTGCCTCACAAACCGTCCATTTTGAATGAACTGTATAAAATGGTGTGTTAAGAATTAACATATCAGACCAGAGAGGCGTTGAGCTGCAGCTCACGTTCAATGTGGTTTGAACAATGAAATCTCAACACGAGTTAGAGACGATACTCATCTCCCGTAAAATGACTGCCGATATTCACATCTCCAAAAATCATAGCTGTCCTAAGTAAAGTATCTAGAAAAGTGAACTTAAGTGGGACCATTCTACAACTCTTCTCAAAATCACAGGAGTACGCTACTCTCATCACTCAATCCTGTGTGGCTCAGTCGGTAGAGCATGGCACTTGCAACGCCAAGCGTCGTGGGTTCGATTCCCGCTAGGGCCACCCATATGTAAAAAGTAGTGGCCCCAGCCAACTTGTAAGTCGCTTTGGACAAAAGCGTCTGCTAAATGGGATATATATATATATAACAATCGACATGGCTGGCAAGCCTATCTTCAAAGAGGCAACTTTAGGAGCGAATGGAAGGGAAATCAACTCTGCAGTTCTGTTTAGGACTACACGAAAAACCAAGGCATTTACACGTAAATACATTCATGATTATTTACTCCAAAACAGGTGAGTAGTTTCTAAATGTACCAAAGTATTATGTCTCTGTCCTTCTCTCCCTGTCCCTCCCCATCCCTTTTGTAACAAGCCGCCATATTGTGTCAGTCAGCTAGGGACCTGTTTCTAATGTATTCAGTGTGTATGTTTATCTGGTGCTACCATTTAGTTAGCTGGTACATAAATAATTAAACCAATTTGTGCAGTACTGAATCATAAGTACGGCTGGGGTTTTAGCATATGCAGGAGGTTATGATTGTTCAGAATGATGATATGATATACAAGGTTATGATTATACGTTGATTTATGAATGTAATAGGTTAAGACCTTTAGTTTAATCCAGGAGATTTAAGGAACCACTCTCGTGGTGCCTCAATTCCTAATGAGTTAATTGTTACATGATTAATTTAATTGGTAACAATTAAACAGTTTGTTGATTAGATAAATAACAGTCATCAGATTAATGAAAGTAAAGTCACAACAGTTCTACATTGCGCAACTAGTCACACCTCATCTTTTTGAAAAAAAGGAACATTGGCTATCTAACTGGGAGTCTCGTGAGTGAAAACATCCGAAGCTCATCAAAGGTAAAAGATTTAATTTGATCGCTTTTCTGATTTCGGTGACCAAGTTACCTGCTGCTAGCTGGACAAAATGCTATGCTAGGCTATCGATAAACTTACACAAATGCTTGTCTAGCTTTGGCTGTAAAGCATATTTTCAAAATCTGAGATGACAGGGTGATTAACAAAAGGCTAAGCTGTGTCTCAATATATTTCATTTGTGATTTTCATGAATAGGAATATTTCTAGGAATATTTATGTCCGTTGCGTTATGCTAATTAGTGTCAGTCGATGATTACGCTCCCTCATGCGGGATGGGGAGTCAGAGGTTTTTAAAATGTGGGTCTCTGCACCACTTTCCCTGAATGACGGGTCGCCACAGAGCGTGATCATAATTATTTTAGTGATCCATGGTAGACGTCCTTCCAAACAACAATGCCCCCAACCAGCTGAACCGTATTTGCACTTGACTGTTTATGGATGTGAAAGTGAAATTGACATTTCCAAAAAAGTTTAGCGGGATGCTGCTTTGCGATCTATTGCCTAGGCCAGGGCTTTCCAACCCAGTTCTTGTCGTAGAGCTACCATGCTGTAGGTTCACTCCAACCCTGATCTAGAGCATTTAATTCAATTATTAGCTGGTTGATAAACAATCGGATTAGTTACAACTGGGGTTGGAGCGAAAAACCACAGGAAGGCAGGTCAACAGGAACAAGGTTGGAGAGCCCTGACATCAACAGCCAGCCAGGGTTTCATTAAATAAACTATAGGCACAATACTTTTATTGCACACTGAGGGCTAATTAAACTGATGCATTTGGCGATGTTAAACTTAAATTTACTGGCACTATGAAGAATAGAGTAGCCATACTAACTTATGAGGCTTTGCTAAACAAGACATTGCTAGATACACCAATATAAACCCTATGCGCACGGTTCTGTTTGTCTGCCCCGATCCTCTATCTTAGCTATAAAAAAAATGTAAAAACCCTAGTGTGTGTTTGGTTTAAGGTCTGTTGCATGAAGAATAGCTCAGCCTATTAATCAAAAAACCCAACTTTAGTGAACTTGCGCGAGACACTGCATACAACACCCATTCTGCCAACACACACATCCCTGGGTCGCTCACATATTCAGTTCGCTACAGCTAGCAACTTGAACGAGCTGCAACAAACACTCAAACTGGACAGTTTTAGTTCAATCTCTTCATTCAAAGACTCAATCATGGACACTCTTACAGACATTTTTAGCTGCTTTGTGTGGTGTATTGTTATCTTTACCTTCTTGACCTTTGTGCTGTTGACTGTGCCCAATCATGTTTGTACCATGTTTTGTGCTGCTACCATGTTGTCATGTGTTGCTGCCTTGCGTCTCTCTTTATGTAGTGTTGCCTCTCTTGTTGTGATGCGTGTTTTGTCCTATATTTATATTGTATTTATTTTTATCCCAGGTCCCGTCCCCGCAGGAGGCCTTTTGCCAGGCCGTCAGTGTACATAAGAATTTGTTCTTACCTGACTTGCCTAGTTAAATAAAGGTTACATTTTTTTTGTCAAGAAATTGCTAAATACTGCATTGGGATACATCTTTTGATTAGCGATGCACAGTTGTGACTTTCTACCTGTTGGCCGACACACCTACCTATGCCTGGCTGTGCCCCCCTCCCATCGTTCTCTCTCCCTCGCTAGCTCGCTCTTGAAGTAGACTATAGCAAATAGTTTCCTCCTTTGGAAAAATAATGAATCTTAAGAGTCGATTAACCTTGACACCCAGAAATGGGAGTCGATGGGCAAGGAGAGGTGCCCAAAAGTCGTGATAGAAAGAGGCTAACAACTGTTTCGTCGAAGTTACACTATAGTGGCATGAACATATAATGAAATTGCCATCATTATCATGTCGTCGCTAACCATAGCTAGCTACCATAGTGATCCCTCGAGAGTAGCTAATTTCTGAGCATCATTCAAGTTTGCTAGCTAGCAAGGCGGCTGTGCAAGAAATTATATAATTATGCTAGCTAATTGTTTCAATGCACCATCCCAGTGTGAAATTACAAGACAAAATGTGTTTGTAGATCGACTGTGGTGAATGAAACTACAGCAACCAATGTGATAACGGCTGAGGTAATTTGCTGTTCTCCAAATAGCATTTTAGAGTTAAAAAAATTGGTGTCAGGGAAAATTACACCCATTCATATAACTGACTTGTCTAGTTAAATAAAGGTTAAGAACAAATTCTTATTTACAATGACCGCCTACCCCGGCCAAACCCAAACCAAAATTTTGCGCCGCCCTATGGGACTCCCGATCACGGCCAGTTGTGATACAGCCCGGGATTGAACCAGGGTTTGTAGTGACACCTCAAGCACCGAAATGCAGTGCCTTAGACCTCTGCGCCACTTGGGAGCCCAGAGTGTTGTTGTTGTCCCAAAAAAAAAAAATGTGAGCCATTCCACAAATGGCGTGCCTTCTGGTTAGTGTAATTTTGTAAAAAAATAATAACTATACACTTCAGCTAATTGTAGCATTGCCATAAAGAGCACATGTTCAACTTCGTAACAAACACGTTTTCCTCATCTCAAGCTGTTAAATTAAGAAAAATGATTACAAAAGTGACTAAAAGTGACAAAGTGCCTGTAACAGGGTTAATGATGTATTCTTAAAATCAACAATAACTCACCCTTGTGACAGTTGAACTGTAACTGATCGATAAACACATATTTCCATATTGTTTGTAGCTAACTCATGTACAGCACTTGTGATAGCCACACATTCAGGGTCTGTTCTACAGCCTACTTGAAATGTAGATCAGTAAAGTAGAGTCTGTAGTGAAGATCACTTGGGGGCAGGCTCTCTACTGGCCCATTCTCTTCAGCCATCATCTTTCACTTTGACATCATTGTCTTCGTCATCATCATCATCATCGTCGTCGTCTTCCCCCTCAGGCAGTGGGATATTCCTGTCACGGCAGATATTATGCAGGATGGCACAGATGATAATAAATCCTGCTCACCCTCTCCGGCTTCAACTGGATGTCTGCTTGCAGAATGGGAAATCTCCTCATTTGGCTGATGCCCCTCCTCATTACATCTCACGTTTTCTTAAGTTCCCTGAAAATAACCACCACAACATCTGTATCACTAAGATAGGCCAAATTGATCATAGATACAAGACAGAGAAGGGGATACTGACAATTGGAAAACCGCACTGTTTTATTTCTCCTCGGTTGGTTATGTCCTAAGTAATCCTATTCACAAATTTGCTATGACAACCAACTTACTTAATTTAAAGTTAAACTCAATGAAGAGGTTGATTTTAAACATGTATAATACAATATCTTACCTGTTGTAGTTCAACTGTGGGCCAGGCAGTGGATGGAAGTAAGATGTGAGCAGCCATTGTCTGCAGGGGTATCCACTGTCCCCCAACAAGTTATATCCAGCAAGCGCAAGAAGCCCCTCAATCTGTTTGAGGCCACCCTCACTCAGTATCTCCTGAGCAACACTCTCCGGCACAACATAGAGAACCTTGCAGTGTGCATCGAACACCACGTGGGTGTCGATTAAAATAATTGGGTCTCCAGGGAAATTCTTGAACTCCTTGTTGTATGTTGTACTTAATACTGAGCTGCTTCTAAAAGTTGTGCCAATGACTCCAGCAACACTGGGGAAGCCAGCTATTGCCTTAAACGTAGCTTGGTTGTGTTGGAGCTGGCTGGCATCTTGCGGGAAGGCAACGAATTGGCCTACTAGTTGAGGATCAGAGAGGGCATTGATAGTTTGTGTTATCACCATTCTGACATGAGCTACAGAACAGCTTGACAGTCCCAAAGCATCTTGCCTGTGGCCAAGTAACCCAGGCTTATTAGTAATTTAACTTCAGGAGAAATGGCTTGACATTGATGTTTTGACGACGTGAGAGAGTCTCTGACTAACTCCAATACAAACGTAATTCTTGCCTGATCAAGCATGTATCTTCCCAGCAACTCCTTGTCATCACACATTAATAAAGCATCTTTGTTTGTCACAGTATGATGGGTTTCCTGATTAAAATGTCCTCCTAGAACATGCCCTGGCCAATAATGACGATTCCTCATATGCCTTACCAGGTCTGCCTTTGCACTGTAGCATTTGTCACAGTCTTTGCATTTATATGGCTTTTCCCCGTGTGAACAGTCATATGGATTCTCAGATTAGTATTGTGTGCGAAGCATTTGCCACAGACATGGCAACAATATTTTTTTTGCCTCCACAACTCCGCTTTAACCCTGACGATGTTTCTCCCTTCTCAACCCAAGCATTTTCTCTTGTTCTCGTCTCATCAGCAGAGCACTCTGAATTTACTGCAGAGAAGGGCTGAGAGACACTGTAGTTCTCTTCATTCACTTCTGTTTCCATCTGCTCAGTTGTGTTGGTAGGTAGAGTCACTCAGTCTGTTCTTTACATTTTGACTTTGGTAAAGGTGTGAGGGTTGAGTTGAGATGGGTCCTGATCAGTCACTTTTAATATAGGGAGGGTTGAATATGAACTCTTTTATATCAGACTCCAGCCCTTGAAGTTCGTCTCCGCCCTGACTGACCCAGAACTCCTCTTTAATCTGTGTGTGATCTTTCGGACTGGTCCGGAGGTCTTCTTCCTCTTTAATCTGTGTTGGCTCAGGGTCCTGTTCATTTTTAATCTGTGTGGGATCTGGGTCTTGGCCTAAACTGGGGCTCCCCTCTTGCTGACTCTGCACAGGAGAAACCACTTCTTGTAGAAAGAATAGAAGAAAACATTCAATGTGTTTTCAAATTCAATCATAGTTTTGTTCAGATAATTTTGCTAAGATTTCTATTCCTCAAAAAAGCTAATAATTAACAGCCAACTAACAACATAACTGTTTGTTTAGCAGTGGCTTTGGCTGGCTAAATTTGACATATTTACAACAAGCGTTGGGCAAACATTCTAGCCAATCTAGATGGCTAGATGGAGATGTAAGTAAATTAGTTTCCTGCCTAGTTACAAACCTGTTCCAAGTAACTTTATCTCGGGTTCCAAAACCAGATCTTGCAGCCTTTGTAGACGTTCAAACTCCTCCTTTGAACCGGATAGTTCTTCCTGGTACACTGCTAACGATTTTTTTAATGCCCCAGATATTTCCACAGCGGCCGCTGATAATCGGTCGGTAAGAAACGTGTTAAATAGTTGTAATTTTAACATTGTGAAGGGAATCCTAGTCCAGTCAATATTCCACCATCCTTTGCAAATTGGGAAGAGGGGTTCTTCTTCAGTGGTTTTAAAATGGCGGTTGACAACCAACTTTAGTGTTGCATTACCGCCACCAGCTGGACTGGAGTGTGGACCAAAGACGTAAATTCCTCAAAACTGTCTTGCTTTTTTAAATGTATAAAAAAAAAAATTATATTACCAATGTAGAAAGGTCTGTATACATACAATAAGTAAACAAATAAAATTATAATACAAAGACCTGAAAAAAAACACATTGATTGTTTTAACAGCTTTCTTATTAGAAGAATTTAGAATGGTCTTTTTTTTAACCTTTATTTAACTAGGCAAGTCAGTTAAGAACAAATTCTTATTTTCAATAACAGTGGGTTAACTGCCTGTTCAGGGGCAGAACGACAGATTTGTACCTTGTCAGCTCTGTGATTTGAACTTGCAACCAACGCTCTAACCACTAGGCTACCCTGCCGCCCCGTATTAATGTACTGCTCGAATTCCTTATAGAAAACACAGAAGAGTGTTTGTTTATTCGTGAATTTACATTTATGAAATTAAATTTTGCAATTAGCACAATTAGATTTGAGGTAAAATTGTTTTTCTTTATCTTTATTATGGTTAAGGAAACCGAGCTTCACATTCTCCCATAAGAAAAAAAAGTAATCAAGAATATTAACAACTGTGAATATCTTTCCATAATTGTTTTACATGTAGACAATGCCAAAATAAATGTGAAACCGTTTCTGGATGCTCAACACAAAGTAGAATCAATGTTAATGTATATTTTTTAGTTTCTTCAGGTAATGATTCGCAGAGTAATACGTATGGATCACTCTGAAAGAGACCTCTTTGACCTTGTCAACAACCAAGTATTTGTGTGGTAATAACCAGATGTATTTCCAACAGATATTAGTGACCAATGTATTCCAGTAACTTGTGACATAAGGAATGGATACAATATCCCTTTGAAATAAAGCACATATAGATCTGTTGTTTTGAGGGAGCAAGGAGAAACATATTTTCCCTATTGGAGAGTCAACTGTATTAATAAGTGAGGGTAGGTCAAGAAGGTGAGGTCTGGTTACACCTCTAAATAACATGAGAGAATACCATCATGGTTGCCATTTTTACGTCTCTGCTTTCACTACGAAGGAAGTTTGCGGTAGTTTCACGAGCCAATGCTAACTAGCATTAATGCAATGACTGGAAGTCTACAGGAACAGTTAGTACGCTAGCTGTTCCTGTTCATCTGACTCTGGGGAAGTATATAAATGGCTACATTGCCAAAATCTCAAATTATAATTAGAAAATTGAGGAAATTACAGTAATTGGAGCTAATTGCAGGGTTTTTTTCTGTATAGAAAATTCATAGGCGGGCCATCTAAGTAGAGCTCTGCTACCCGACCCGAGCTCGGCATTTTACATTAGGTTAGAGCCGGGTAGGGCCTGTTCTTCCATCAATAGATAGGGTACAGGCAGGGCTCGGGTATCTCTAAATTGAGGGTACAGGCAGGGCTCGGGTATCTCTAAATTGGTATCTCTACTGCTGCGCAGTAGTCATATCTGACTGAGATCATAACATTGTGTTTGAACATTGTGCTTCAACATAATCAAATATAAAACAGGAAGGATTATTTCACAGAATATAATACTGTACCTTAAGTTTAGAGCGATGAAAAGTAGCTAACAGCTATATGCTCGCTCATGTCCCTTCATTGAGCAGAGCAGCCCAGCTGAGCCGTTGCTATTGATGCATGCAGAGGAGCATGCATCAATAGTGCTAATGTAACGGATGTGAAATAGCTAGCTAGTTAGCGGTGGTGCACGATAAATAGCGTTTCAATCGGTGACGTCACTTGCTCTGAGACCTTGAAGTAGTGGTTCCCCTTGCTCTGCAAGGGTATGGGCGAGGGGACGGTCTAAAGTTATACTGTTACACTAATTTCAGTGTAATTTCAGTTCACTAATTTTCAGTTTCAGTTCAACCGGAAGCATGGAGAAAAAATATTGAACTACTGTATATACAGTGCCAGTCAAAGGTTTGGACACACCTACTCATTCCAGGGTTTTTATGAAAATAATATATATATTCTACATTGTAGAATAATAGTGAAGACATAAAAACTATGAAATAAAACATATATTTGAGATTCTTCAAAGTAGCCATCCTTTGCCTCTGCACTCTCTTGGTATTCTCTCAATCAACTTCATGAAGTAGTCACCTGGAATGGATTTAAATTAACAGGTGTGCGTTGTAAAACGTTAGTTTGTGGGATTTCTTTTCTTCTTAATGCAATCAGTTGTGTTGTGAAAGGGTAGGGGGGTATACAGACGATAGCCCTATTTGGTAAAAGACCAAGTCCATATTATGGCAAGAACAGCTCAAATAAGCAAAGAGAAACAACAGTCCATCATTACTTTAAAACATGAAGGACAGGCAATCTGGAAAATTTCAAGAACATTGAAAGTTTCTTCAAATGCAGTTGCAAAAACCATCAAGCGCTATGATGAAACTGGCTCTCATGAGGACCACCACAGGAAAGGAAGACCAAGAGTTTGCTCTACAGCAGAAAATAAGTTTATTAGAGTTAACTGCACCTCAGATTGCAGCCCAAAATAAATGCTTCACAGAGTTCAAGTAAGAGACATATCTCAACATCAACTGTTCAGAGGAGACTGTGTGAATCAGGGCTTCATGGTTGAATTGCTGCAAAGAAACCACTACTAAAGGACACCAATAATAAAAAGAGACTTCCTTGGGCCAAGAAACACGAGCAATGGACATTAGACCAGTGGAAATCTGTCCTTTGGTCTGATGAATCCAAAGTTTAGATTTTTAATTCCAACCGCCGTGTCTTTGTGAGAAACAGAGTAGGTGAACGGAAGATCTCTGCATGTGTGGTTCCCACCATGAAGCATGGAGGAGGATGTGTGATGGTGGGGAGGTGCTTTGCTGGTGACACTGTCAGTGAATTATTTAGAATTCAAGGCACACTTAACCAGCATGGCTACCACAGCATTCTGCAGCGATACCCCATCCCATCTGGTTTGTGCTTAGTGGGATTATCATTTGTTTTTCAACAGGACAATGACCCAAAACACACATCCACATGTAACATGGCTGAAATAGGCATTCTTAGTTGTATGAGTTTTGTCATAATTAAGCAGTCATGTTATGTATGTATAGTTGTGAAGCCATCTTCTGTATTATTTGAGTAACTGCATCCTGTGTGTATCTATATATGTGTGCATGATCACGCCACATCCAGCTATAGAGTTGTTAACCTTTGATGGTTGTATGTATCGTGATCCATGCTGCACCCAGAGTTTTCACTTTTAAAGTTATATCTAATGTATGTTAGGCTGAAAACCATATTGTTTTATAATCATTATCGATTGGTGATAGTGTTAGAGTTGTGCCATGTATTTATAATTTCAATTCAATTCCTCAATCAATTCCTCCTTTGGCTGCCTCTCCTTCCAGTTCTCTGCTGCCAATGACTGGAACGAACTTCAAAAATCTCTGAAACTGGTGGCAGTGCGCGCTAACCAAGGTAGCCAGGTGCACGGTGTTTCCTCCGACATATTGGTGCGGCTGGCTTCCGGGTTGGATGCGCGCTGTGTTAAGAAGCAGTGCGGCTTGGTTGGTTTGTGTATCGGAGGACGCATGACTTTCAACCTTCGTCTCTCCCGAGCCCGTACGGGAGTTGTAGCAATGAGACAAGATAGTAGCTACTACAACAATTGGATACCACGAAAAAGGGGTAAAAAAAAATCTCTGAAACTGGAAACACTTATCTCCCTCACTAGCTTTAAGCACCAGCTGCCAGAGCAGCTCACAGATTACTGCACCAGATTATAGCCCATCTATGCACAGTCTTCCACTGCAAATCTACCATTCCAGTGTTGTACTTGCTATATTGTATTTACTTCGCCACCTGCCTTTACCTCCCTTATCTCACCTCATTTGCTCACATTGTATATAGACTTATTTTTCTATTGTATTATTTATTGACTGTATGTTTGTTTTACTCCATGTGTAACTCTGTGTTGTTGTATGTGTCGAGCTGCTTTGCTTTATCTTGGCCAGGTTGCAATTGTAAATGAGAACTTGTTCTCAACTTTCCTACATGGTTAAATAAAGGTGAAATAAAAATTAAATTAAAAAAATGTATAATTTTATGGACATTTACTAAATTTGTACGTTGCGTTATGCTAAAGGGTAGCTAACATTCGCATTTTACTTTCTCTGCTAATGAGGCTAGTCACCGCCTGAAGTCACCTCCTTTCTGTTTCACGTCACTCAGATTGCATGGTGGGTTTGCAGTTGTTCTGAAGTGTATGTGGTGTTGTGTATGTATTTGCAGAATAAACAGCATTGTGTCCTTTGTCGATGAGCCAAATAAAAGCATTTACACAGGCTGGGTAAGAGCTATTTGACCAAGAAGGAGAGTGCTGCATCAGATGATCTGGCCTCAACAATGACCCAATCTCAACCCCATTGAGAAAGTGTGGGATGAGTTAGACCACAGAGGGAAAGAAAAGCAGCCAACAAGTGCTCAGCATATGTGGGAACTCCTTCAAGACTGTTGGATTCCTCGTGAAGCTGGTTGAGAGAATGCCAAAAGTGTGCAAAGCTGTCATCAAGGCAAATGGTGGCTACTTTGAAGAATCTCAAATATAAAATATATTTTGATTTGTTTAACACTTTGTTGGTTACAACATGATTCCATGTGTGTTATTGTCACGTTCTGACCTTTATTCCTTTGTTTTGTCTTTATTTAGTATGGTCAGGGCGTGAGTTGGGGTGGGCAGTCTATGTTAGTTTTTCTATATTTTCTATTTCTGTGTTTGGCCTGATATGGTTCTCAATCAGAGGCAGCTGTCTATTGTTGTCCCTGTTTGAGAACCATATTTAGGTAGCCTGTTTTCCTTTGTGTTTTGTGGGTGGTTATTTTCAGTCTTTGTGTGTCTGCACCAGATAGAACTGTTTCGGTTGTCACTTTGTTGTTTTGTATTTTTGAAGTGTTCAGTTTCTTATGAAAAAAATAAACACTAACCACGCTGGGCTTTGGTCCTCTCCTTCTTCCACCCAAGACAACCGTTACAGTTATTTCATAGTTTTGATGACTTCACTATTATTCTACAATGTATAAAATAGTTCAAATGAAAAATCCTTGAATGAGTAGGTGTGCCCAAACTTTTGACTGGTACTGTATATTTTTTAATTGTACCATCTTTGAGAACTAACAAAAGCTCGACAAATTCCCAAAACCAGGCATTCGGGGCACATTTACATATATTTTGTTATAACGTTTGAGCAGAGGAACACAATTATTGGTAATGAGATTAAAAACAGCTAATTCTCAGCTCAATGGAAAAATGTGTAGAATTGCAGAAAATGTGCTATTCAACAGCAACATTTTCTATACTCCGCCAAAATACCTTTCTAGCTAATAGACTATGTTAAGAGTTTTACACTTCCTCTTCCAATGTACTGTGGGAAGGTCAAAATTATGAAACTGTCTACCAAATCGATTATTTTTCAAATGCTAATTACTTCCACTTGCCATTATCATTCACCTGACAAGACAATACGTGATTTTTTTTCTGCTAACATATGATGGGGGTCTCTGGGTCGCCGGCTTGCCTGGGTGGGGGTCCCTGGGCAAGAGAAATTTAAAAAGCCCTTTTCTAGTCTGCTTAGAGGCTTTGCCTTTTCCTCTGTGGTGAAAGTAAGGAAATGTCTCTGCTGCCAATGAGAGAGTTAGCTAGCTACAACAGAGTTATATAATTACCAGTTTAACCTAAGATTTGTATTCCCCTTTCATCTGTACGGGTTAGCTAGCATATGAACTGAACTGCTCGACATTTACTCAATGAAAATGTCAAATATAGTTATTTTTACTGAGAAATTAACAGTGGCGTTGAGATACGCTATACCGTATTTGGGGCAGTGGAAAAAAATATAACGGAGGTAGAGGAAGACATTTTCTGAACAGAGAGTAAATGTCAACAAAGGCGGCTGGACTTGTATTTCAAACCCGTGATAAAATTACATAAAACAGGTTTGTTGCAATCTCTCATGCGTGGTGTGTGTGTTTGCGAGAGAGTGTGTGAGAGAGAGAGACTTTATTGGGTATAGCTCTCTCCCTAATGGCTATGATTGTTATTGAGCATAAGTCTTAGCCTCGGACCACAAGATCAACCCAGTATCTAAATATTTTATCATTTGAGTACATCGTATGTCAGCCTATTTCCCTGATATTGTTCTCTACATCACCCCAGACCCACATAAATTAACTCTCCACATCCCTGAAGCAGTTTCCCCCTGAGCAGACACACTGTGCACACCACATCATTTCAACATGGATAATTGGGTCATATTTAGTTGAGACGTTGATCAATGAGATTACAACCTATGTTCACCCACTCAAAAAGACAGCCAAAAGTTAGTTGAATTTCCAACGTGTTATCACTATGCTTTCAACCATCTAAAAGCACAACATTTAACATTTAAGTCATTTAGCAGACGCTCTTATCCAGAGCGACTTACAAGTTAATTTTTACCTTTTTATTTAACCAGGCAAGTCAGTTAAGAACACATTCTTATTTTCAATGACGGCCTGGGAACAGTGGGTTAACTGCCTGTTCAGGGGCAGAACGACAGATTTGTACCTTGTCGGCTCGGGGGTTTGAACTCACAACCTTCCGGTTACTAGTCCAACGCTCTAACCACTAGGCTACCCTGCCGCCCCAACCAAATTCCAATGGAAAAACAATGACAGATTTTTGGGTTTAGTGTCACCCAAATATCTATCACTGAGCTTTCAACCATTTAAAAGCATAACAAAGTTCAAATGGGAATACAATGTCAGAAATGTTGTTTATTTATACAACAGATTAATGTGTTATCATTGTGCTTCATCTAATAGCAGAACCAAATGACTTGGATTGCAGTTGAGATTACAGTAAAGTACATGGTGCAAGTGATCAACGTCACTTCTGCTCAGATTATGGGGAAAGGGGAAGAAATTCTATGTGTAACGCATTTAACTTTAGACTATTTACTGTATTACAAAAGTAAAATTGAATTGTGTTTGGTTGACAATGCAACCAAATATCAACATTAAAAGGAAATGTATCTACTGATTGGATAGCTCCATCTGAGCCACTGACTTTAATTCCAGTTTGTCTTCAAATTAACAATTGATATTCACATCTCCATCTCAACCAAAAATGCACATTAAATAAAGTTTGATTTAGTCCTATACTTTAACTTTGATTTATGGTTGAAATGGACACATGAATCCAACATAATATGTTGACTTTATATGATGACTTTATATAATGACTTTATATGAGGACTTTTCAAATGCATTCGGAAAGTATTCAGACCCCTTGACTTTTTCCACATTTTGTTACGTTACAACTTTATTCTAAAATAGATGAAATATGTTTTTTCCTCATCAATCTACACCAAAAAATTATGTAACAAAAATATCTTATTTACATTAACAGTATTCAGACCCTTTGCTATGAGTCTGAAAATTGTGCTCAGGTGAATCTTGTTTCCATTTAACCTTTATTTAACTAGGTATGTCAGTTAAGAACAAATTCTTATTTTATAATGACAGCCTACCGCGGCCAAACCCTCCCCTAATAACCTAAATGACACTGGGCCAATTATGCACCGCCCCATAGTACTCCCGATCACAGCCGGTTGTGATACAGCCTAGGATCAAACCAGGGTCTGTAGTGACTCTAGTACTGAGATGCAGTGCCTTAGACCGGTGCGCCACTCGGGAGACTTGAGATGCTTCTACAACTTGATTGGAGTCCAACTGAGGTAAATTCAATTGATTGGACATGATTTGGAAAGGCACACACCTGTCTATGTAAGGTCCCACAGTTGACAGCACATGTCAGAGCAAAAACCAAGCCATGAGGAGCTCAAAGACAGGATTGTGTTGAGGCACAGATCTGGGGAATGGTACCGCATGGCAAGCGATACCAGGGCGCCAAGTCTAGGTCGAAGAGGCTTCTAAACAGCTTCTACCCCAAAGCCATAAGACTCCTGAACATTTAATCACATGGCTACCCAGACTATTTGCTTTGCCCACCACCCCCCACCCCCTCTTTTTTAGGCTGTTGCTACTCCTGTTATTATCTATGCATAGTCACTTTAATAACTCTACCAACATGTACATATTACCTCAATTTCCTCGACTAACTGGTGCCCCCGCACATTAACTCTGTACCGGAACCACCTGTATATAGTCTCGCTATTGATATTTTACTGCTGCTCTTTTATTACCTGGTCCTTTTATTTCTTATTCTTATTTGTATTTTTTTAAACTGCACTGTTGGTTTGTAAGTAAGCATTTCACTGTAAGTTCTGTTGTATTCAAATCAAATCAAATTTTATTTGTCACATACACATGGTTAGCAGATGTTAATGCGAGTGTAGCGAAATGCTTGTGCTTCTAGTTCCGACAATGCAGTAATAACCAACAAGTAATCTAACTAACAATTCCAAAACTAATTTCTTATACACAGTGTAAGGGGATAAAGAATATGTACATACAGATATATGAATGAGTGATGGTACAGAGCAGCATAGGCAAGATACAGTAGATGGTATCGAGTACAGTATATACATATGAGATGAGTATGTAAACAAAGTGGCATAGTTAAAGTGGCTAGTGATACGTGTATTACATAAGGATGCAGTAGATGATATAGAGTACAGTATATACATATACATATGAGATGAATAATGTAGGGTATGTAAACATTATATTAGGTAGCATTGTTTAAAGTTGCTAGTGATATATTTTACATAATTTCCCATCAATTCCCATTATTAAAGTGGCTGGAGTGATGCGTTGTGCAGACCTCACTACCCTCTGGAGAGCCTTACGGTTGTGGGCGGAGCAGTTGCCGTACCAGACGGTGATACAGCCCGCCAGGATGCTCTCGATTGTGCATCTGTAGAAGCTTGTGAGTGCATTTGGTGACAAGCCGAATTTCTTCAGCCTCCTGAGTTTGAAGAGGCGCTGCTGCGCCTTCTTCACGATGCTGTCTGTGTGAGTGGACCAATTCAGTTTGTCTGTGATGTGTATGCCGAGGAACTTAAAACTTACTACCCTCTCCACTACTGTTCCATCGATGTGGATAGGGGGGTGTTCCCTCTGCTGTTTCCTGAAGTCCACAATCATCTCCTTAGTTTTGTTGACGTTGAGTGTGAGGTTATTTTCTTGACACCATACTCCGAGGGCCCTCACCTCCTCCCTGTAGGCCGCCTCGTCGTTGTTGGTAATCAAGCCTACCACTGTTGTGTCGTCCGCAAACTTGATGATTGAGTTGGAGGCGTGCGTGGCCGCGCAGTCGTGGGTGAACAGGGAGTACAGGAGAGGGCTCAGAACGCACCCTTGTGGCCCATGTGAGTAATCAAAGGCACATGACAGCCCGCTTGGAGTTTGCCAGAATGCCAGAGAAACAAGATTCTCTAGTCTGATGAAATCAAGATGGAACTCTTTGGCCTGAATGCCAAGCGTCACATCTGGAGGAAACCTGGCACCATTTATAAGACTTGTTCATAAAGGAACATTTGTTCATAAGGGCCTGAGATCAAAGTCAATATTCAGACCACTAGGGGTCAATGTTTTTAGATAGCCTACAAAGACTCCCTATGGAGTAGTAGGATCTCGATGTTACCTCCTCTCCTTGGTAGAGCAACATGCTCAATGCCTGTGTATTTGAGGGAGGAGATGGGATGGGTAGCTTCAACAGAATGAGCTGCTACTGGATAGTCAATGTTTTTACACCTGATTGAGCTGCGGTGTTCAGCTATGTGTTGTTTTAATTGTCTTTTCGTTTGTCCTATGTAGGCTTTTCCACATGAACAGGTGATGAGATTATTCTCTTGGTCTTGCATGAGATGATACCCCTAACAGGGATCTTTCGATCTGCATGTGGGTGTCTGAAGAAATATGTTTTTATAGTGCTATTGCACTGTGTGCGCATGAGCTACATTTGTAGTTCCCATTTGGGATAGGTGTCAAGAGTGTGAGTGGGCTCAGGGGGCATGTCAGATCTCACCAAACTATCTCCAATATTGCGGCCACGCTTATCAAAGAGAACACGGGCAAAGAAAGGACCGAAGCAGGGAAGTCAGTAAGCTGAAAGTTCCATTGAGTGATCAGGTAAGAACCCACACAGTGTCCTGATTGATGAGGGGGGAAACAATTTGATCAATTTTAGAATAAGGCTGAAACATAAAATGTGGAAAAGGTGAAGGTGTCTGAATAATTTCCGAATGTACTGTAAGTGCCTCATGTGTGAAATGCTTCTGGACAGCAAGTCTTCTAAAGCAGCACCAGGGAAATCACAGAGGAGAACCACATTGTTGACTTTTTGGTGGAAAATGCTTCACTTGTAAGAACTACTGGTTGGGGCAAAATCGAACTCTCATTCAGTGGTGGAACAAGTACCCAATTGTCATAAAAAAAGTAAAGATACCTTCATAGAAAATACTATTTGAGTAACTGTAAAAATATTTGGTTTTAAATATCCTTAAGTGTCAAAAGTAAAAGAATAATTTAAAATTCTTTAAGCAAACCAGACGGCACGATTTTCTTCTTTTTATTTTTGGATAGCCAAGGGCACACTAAATAATCATTTACAAACTAAGCATTTGAGATTAGTAAGTCCGCCAGATCAGAGGTAGGGATGACCAGGGACGTTCTCTTGATAAGGGTGTGAATTGGACACTTTCAAAATGTAACAAGTACTTTTGAGTGTCAGGGAAAATGTACTGAGTAAAAAATGCATTATTTTCTTAAGAAATGTAGTGGAGTAAAAGTTATCAAAAATATAAATAGTAAAGTACAGATGCCCCCAAATACTTTAAAGTATTTTTACAAGTACTTTACCCCATTGCGCTTACTTGTAGGACATTTTCCCACATTAAAACGCTAACCTTTCTGCACATAGCACACAAATGGATATGACCTATAATTTAAATGTTATTGACAATTGCATCTCAAAATGTTACTTTTTTGCCAAAATATTTTTTTTTGTCCATGTCTAAACAGGCCAATGGCTTTTAGAATATGTTCTCTAATTACTGCAGTTTATTCATACAAAATAGACAGAACAACACATCCTGGACACACATTGTAGAGCAGTGGTATCCAAAGTCCCGGTCGTGACTCCTAGTTGGGTCGTAAAATGTATTAATAAGAGTACAGATTCTTGTATTGGACAATATACAAACGGTTTTAAGAAAGATAATTGAAAAACACTTTTGAGTTCATGTATTTTTTGGTTTTATTGTTATTTTGAAAATGGTACGACTTGAAGGCTATTTATTGATGTAAAATAGAAATGTACCGATTTGAACGTTGTGTCATTTGATTTGGTGTGGGGTCGTGAGAAAAATCAGTGGAAAAAAATGGGGTCCCCGAAAAGTTGAATACCACTGTTGTAGTGT
This sequence comes from Oncorhynchus masou masou, assembly GCF_036934945.1. Taxonomy (NCBI): domain Eukaryota; kingdom Metazoa; phylum Chordata; class Actinopteri; order Salmoniformes; family Salmonidae; genus Oncorhynchus; species Oncorhynchus masou. Next base: position 46,860,149 of record NC_088216.1, on the reverse strand, counting down.
GTTGGGCTAGACAAACAAAGGACACAAGTGTTCAATGATATGACAGTTCCAATGAGATATACATTAGGACGACACTTCACACACATTTTTAGATCAGGTTAGTAAGAACACAAGATGCATGTCAATGGTGCTTACTGCGGGGTTTAAGACAGTTTTTTTTTTTTTACAGGACAGACTATTAAATATCTCCACAACATCAAGGGGAAATCTGAAATGTCTGGCACCATACTCATTTTAAAGCTACAACAGCTCAATAAAATATATGAGAGAAAGTTAGTCATATATGGAGTTCTTACTGCTATGGTTTAGGTTAGAATAATAATTACAAGCATTAGCCTAACTGAAAGTTAAAAAATTTAAATAATTGTACATTAGGTATAACTTCAAAAGAACACAAAGAGCTCATTGGGCATTGGCCAAAATTGACAATGGTTGCATTAAGCATTTCTGAAATGCAATTTATGTTGGTTGTGCAGAATAACATATTCACATGATTGCTCAAAAGATTCTGTCATATTAATGCATTTGAAATTCTTCCTGTAGTCATTGAGGGCCATTTAAGGTTATGGTTTCAGCTATGCTTGGTATCTGTAAAACCACTAATATTTTACTAAAAGTACATGCACATTTTCCATTTCACAAAATAGAAAAATAAAACTCTACACCAAACAAAAATATTTGCAATTGCGTTTAACTTTACTTTTCAATATTATTTTATTAAAGGGAATTTAAAAAAACTTTACAGGCTGATTTGTTTGTTGTGTTCGCATGACAGAAGAGAAAAGCGTCATCTCTTCATTGTCCCCCCATATCCGATGGCTGAGTTACTGGAATTGCGCAGGCTCATCAAGCGCATCATTGGGGTCAATTCGGTTTTGAATTCAAATTCACTTCACAAACGAAATAAATCCTCAGAAATAAAAAAAGCTCTGTTCTATTCAAGCATTACATTTCAATTTGCTTCCTGAATTAAACTGAATTGAGCCTAACCCTGTTCAGGAGGATCATACTAATCCAGGGTTAGACTCTAGTCTCCTCCTCCCTCCCTTCCCCAAGCTGATCTCTGATCCATGTAGACAAGACAGGTATGGAAACCGCACCCAGGGGTTTCTCCACCGTATTGCTTTTACCTGTCCAGCCCTCTCTGCTCAGTGATCCCTCGAAAGGATAAAGGATGAGGTTGAGTACTCTTCAATGGCCCAGACGAAAAATACTCTAGGTATAGTCCAAATAAGAACTAAATCACACCCAAATAAGGTTACTGGGTGTGATTTTCTTTACATATATTAGGCTGTGCAACAATTCCAGCCAGTCACTGCACCACTGGGATTACATGTGAGCAGACCAAAGACTTTGCTTGGCCACTCCAGCATTAAAACCTGCCTGAGGGGCCAACAAACCACCTTTCCTGAGGTTCTAAGGCGGGCCAATTGACAGAAATTAGAGAAAGGGAGGTTACAGGGAGATTTCTTTTTTTTAAGGAGGGGGGGTGTTAAATCTCAGCATCCAAGAGCATTAACCTGAGGTGCCTCAGTTACTGTGGGGTCCAATATGAAAGCAAAGATAATTTAAGGCGTTTGAGTCAACACATTTACTATGGTTTAAAACAGCCAAGATGTAGTTTGTCATTTCATTTACAAAACTACATAGATTGGATAGACAGAGCTATGACATGTTCCTCCGCTGGGGATAAAAGGGCTTCCTTTCAACTTTGGCACTCTTTAACAATAACATTGCCTTCTAACCAAGCAAAAATTGAAACTTTATGTCAATCTCCATCTAACTCAGTTTGTTATTCTGTCATTCTCCTTGATCCAGCATGTCTTCACCGTAAAATAACAAGTGCTCCTCTCTCCAAGTAAGGCAACCCTGGAGAGACAGAATGAAAGACAGGACAGAACAGAGGTGCTGCTTAAAACACTCCCAGCCAATGGCTTCCTCTTCAAACAACCCTGAATCAAAAGAAAGCGATGGCCTTCTTCATGCTCCTTGTCATCGGTGGCCCCTCTCTTCGCAAATGAAGCAACAAGGCCACGCAGTGTGGACATTTTTACAGGATTACTTTTTTGGCCATCCATAAACTATTTTCTCCTAATCTCAACATATACTTACAGTATCGTTTCAAAAATGGCTACTACTTTCAATGACTACCTGTATAAGATGCTATAAAACATTCAGCTTCACTAACATTTTCTGTCATTTGTTTTGTTTTTTTCTTCTATATCATTCCCACTTTGAAAACAGACATGAATTTAAAAAACTAGATGCAATAACAGAAGAGACACCATTAATCTAACAACCTTCCCAAATTCGCCATTCAGTTACTGCCCAGATGTTAAACAAAAAAATGAAGAAAAATAAAATTACAGTAAAATGTTTTTTGTTGGTTGTTGAAATAACTTAAAAACAAAACAGACGAATATTAACAGATACAGCACAGGCAGTCTAACTAAAGAAGGCGGGGCTTACATGTTGATTTCGGAATTATTGCTTGAACATGCTAACACGAAGTGGCACCTTGTCACTCCCCTGCTCTATCCATGGCCCTACACTCACACCCGGAGCAAGGTTCCTTCCTCACTTCCCCCTGGCCACCTTTCAGTCACACAGAACCAGCCTGTCATTTCCCTGGAGGGCAGGTATGCCCGGGACCTAGGAGGACCCTGGTCCTTAGCAGGAGAGGGACAGTGGAGAGTGGCATGGGGCAGCTCAGGGTGCATCATGGGAGATATCACAGTGTGTGGAATCCTGAGGGACTGCCCTTGTCACAGTGTGGGACAGAGAGGAGATCTGACTTGACACTCAGCTCCTCTCTGCCATCTCCCTGCAACCCTCTGCGCAGGCTGGAGACAGGGCAGAGGGCGAAAGGCAATGAGCGTACCAACAGTCAGCAGAAAGGGGTGGGAGGGATACTTCATCTCATTCTGTGGGCCAATATATTTTGTTTGTCCTAATCTAAATTTTTCAATTTCATCCCACCACTCTGCTCTTCATGCACTATGCTACCTCCCCCTTTATCCCCAGCACACCATGCCCCAATGGAGACGATGGATCCCCCTCTCCCTTCTGCACTCTATCTGCAGTGACGGAAGCCTGTGGTGCCGTCTGGGCCAGTGGGTTGGCGGATCAGGTGATTGTTTGGACGAACCGGTTCTGGCTGTGGCTGGGCACTCACTCGCACTGGTCTAATGGGGAAAGACAACGAAATGTAAATGGATGAGAAACAGCACAATAAGATTGTTTACATAACCCATACCATTGAGTGTAGGTGTCTAACCTGTCTTGGCTGGGTTTGTCCTGAGGTGTTTCTTCAGAACTAGCACTACCCAAAATCCTCCTGCGGGCCTCAGCATACTCTGCCTCCCGCTGGGCCAATGACTTCGGCTGCTGGGTGGGGCGGTTTGATGAACTAGTTGACCCTAGGGAACCGTTACTCGAGGGGCGCTTCAGAATTCGGATTTGAGGTGGGGGGGCTGCAGGTTGAGATTCATCCTGGATAACCATGGCAGTTCGTATAGGGGAGCTACCTGGGCCGATGGAGGATTTCCTGAGGGAGGGGGCAGAGTTTGTATTAAACAAGAAATACGTTGTGCTGTATAGCTATATCTTTACTTGGATATTTTCAGTTGGATTTTATTTCGCTCACTTTGTTTTCTGGCTTATCTTCAACTTTGCTTCGAGTCTTCTCTCAATTTCCTTGGAAACAAGCAAATAAACAAAAATATTTAAATTCTTAATTCAATTATTCAACGTAGGAATACGTTACATCTATAGATAATCAGAATTAATACATTTTCGTTAGAAGTCACTGGTGAGAAAATGTGTCAAAAGAAAGGAGACTCGGCATAACATGATTCGACTTAGCACACTAGCTAGCCGATCTACTAACGTTTGGTAGTTATCTATATTTAATTCCAGTGCTGAAATTTGAGTTGAGTGTTAAGCATTTTCCCAACAGCTGCAAAATGGTGTAGTTATTAAGTTAACTACCTAACTGGCTTAAACATAGCCAATCCAGTTTGTCGAAATTTTTCGTTCATTATTTCGTTGCCTAGCTAACGTTAGCTGCTAGCCGAATGACAACTGCTAGCTAACTAGCGACACTTCCCACAACCCGGCTAGCCAACTAACGTTAGTTACATAACAATAACTTGCCGCTAGTTAACGACGTTACCAGATCGTTGTTGACTCTCTTTTTACACTTCCGCCTGATACAAAAAATAAACCATATCGTTATCTGTAGTCCTGGCCAGGCCTTTGCAACTTACGATACCCTGGAATGGCTCAACTTGGGCCTGTATCTTAACCTAAGCTAGCGGAGGCTCCGACATGACGACAGGCTGTTCGCTTCAGTTCCCTCATAAGGCATTGAATGTTTGACAGGCAAACCACACACACTGACTATTGAACACAGTTCATGTCCTAAAAACAAAAGTTCCATCGCATTTCTTCCTCACCCCGCTGTCTGCAGCTTCCTCCCAGCTTTCGCAAACCTCTTCATCTTCCATATTACAGCGTCCAAGACCCACACACGAGCTCAGTGTTCACGATACAAACACACGCTGTAGCTAGCTGGATGTCTGCGCCGATGCGAAATCGAAAACCAAGCAGTCAAAAACAAAAAAAAAGACAGAATCAACAGCGACCTCTACTGTATCGACATTACACATGTTCATCGGGAACGCGCATTGATTCCTGACCTGGAAGTGTGGTCTACTTCAATGTTGAATTATTTGAGTATTGGATGACCTATATGTTGTACAGGTTATTGTAGCGATACGTTTACAGGTCGTATCTCTCCATATGACTTAGTCCCAACTTTGTTATTGTAAGTGACCTTTAGTTTAGGTATGCCAACTTGGTCTAAACTTCATCCAGGTGCAGAAATAGACATAGCCCGTGTCCGTTCTCTTCTGTGTTCAGCTACATCAAATCAAATAAAAGTTGATTTTTCACTTGAACTGGGTGGACCAGTACAGCGAAATGCTTACTTACAAGCTATTCTTCCTCAACAATGCAGTGTTCCATATTAAAGGTAAAGAAATAGAAACATCCATAATATAATCTTCAAACGAGCACGTAATCAATACAAGGTCAGATAAAATAAAAACGCAATAAGTAAAACAAGATTTTACACTATATACAAGGTCAGTACTTAGGTACCATAGCAATGTGCCAGGGATATGGTGGTAGTTGAGATAGCTATTTAAATATAGGCAGGGGTAAATGTGACTGGGCAGCAGGATAAAAGTGACTTGGCAGCAGGAAAGTAATAAGTAGTGGCAGCAGTGTATATGGTAAATTCGTGTGTGCATGTGTGATAGTGTTTGTGTGTGTGGGGGAGGGGGGGGGTGTCAATATGTGTGTATGTGTAGGAGAGTGTCAATGTAAGTGTGTGTGAGTATGTGGATAGAGACCTGTGAGTGTGCATAGAGTTAGTGTAGATAGTCCATTGGTGAGGGTGGGCAGCCATGGAAATAGCTGTTCAGCAGTCTTACTGCTTGGAGATAGAAACTGTCTCGGAGCCTGTTGGTCTGAGACCTGATGTTCTGGTACCGCTTGTCAGACGGTAGTGGAGAGAACAGTCCCATGTCTGGGGTGGCATGGTCTTTGGCAATTTTCCGGGCCTTCCTCAGACACCACTCTCAATGGTGCATCTGTAGAAGTTCTTGAGGATCTGAGGGGCTATGTCAAATCTCTTCAGCCTCCTGAGGGAGAAAAGGCGCTGTTGAGCCCTTTTCACAAACTGTGCTGGTGTGTTGTTAAGTCCTTAGTGATGTGGACACAGAGGAACTTGAAGATCTCGACCCTCTCCACTGCATCCCTGTCGATGGGATACCGGCTACCCCCGTTTCCTGTAGTCCACAATCAGATTGTTGTATAATAGCTTGGTGTATATCAATACATTGGTATCAATACAATAAAGGCATTTGAATTCATATGTTTTGTTTGGTTGTCATGGTATTTTAGTACCATGGGCCTATACCTATTATTTAACAATTCTCTTCACCACCGCTTTTGTTTCTACTTCCTCCGTTCACGATTTACGTGCGCGCTCCCGCGTTGCGAAGGACGCTGCCACTGAGGAAGATGGCGAATGCTTGGAGTATGGCGATTTACTGCAGAAGCTGATAAAGGGAATGAGAAGAGAGACGTCAAAAGATAGAAAACCAGCAAAATCATTCGTGCAGAATTACGGTGAATATAGCTGTTGGGGTTATGGTTGGAAGGGAAATATTGCCCCTGAAAACCTGACCGAAATAGGGCACTAGTTTCTGACTGCAAACATTAGCTAGCTATATAGCTAGCTAGTAACGTAACCCACTAGCAAGCCAACTATCTCGAGATTCAGGAAATGTGTAACTATCATAGTTTCCCACGGATTGGTAGCAAAATGTCCATTATTTGCCACATAGTTTTTAACAGATGTGATGACCTACCATAGACTGGAATTCTAATTATCAAGGGCGGGCCAGGATGGATGCGCACATCGGTGAACGCTAACATAATGCAGCTAACTGTATTGTGCCACCTACCTTACCACTTTGGTGAACTAGTTATCAGGCAAACAAGTTACATGAATTTAGCATAGCACTATCTGGCAATAAAATGTGTTTAATTTTCTACGACCAGCTCAACTCCTAGCTAGAAATTAGCTATCAATTATGCAAGAACGTTTGTTAGCTACCGTTAGCTATCTAGACCAGTTACCGTTACGTTCGCTGCTCAAAACATAATATAGTTAGTTAACTTACTCTGTTTTGCCTTGTATAGTGGCTAGCTAAATTAGCCATGTGTATTTCCACCTTGTTGTCATTGATGAATGCTACCCTGAACACGTGACGTGTTGGAATTGATGGAAGTTACAAATCTTGTTTGAGTCTTTGGGCTCACCTTTTTAGTGACTTCTCCCTTTGTCGACAGAAAGAAAGAATGTCCCGCTCCTCAGACAGTGAGGATGGATACTTTGTTGCCATGGATACAGAGGAAGATGGAGCAGGGCCTATTGGATTGGCACAGGAGGAAGAAGAGAAGATGGGGACCAACAGAGGAGAGAGGGACCTAGAGAGCTTAGTTGAGGACGAGAGGACAATGGTGGAGCTACCAGAGGAAGTCCTAGAATACATCCTGTCCTTCCTTTCACCTTACCAGGAGCACAAGACCGCGGCACTGGTGTGTAAACAGTGGTACCGCCTCATCAAAGGTATATCTCTCTTCTGACGACACCACAACCACACTAAACCAAAGTAGGCAATATCATGCCATGATGCTACATTTTGAGACACCCTAGTGGTTATTGCCTTACAAAAGGGCAAGTAACCTTTATCCCATTTTCAGTAACCTTTGACCCCATTTTCAGTTGGGAGTCAACCCAAAACAAGAAGTTACAAGATACTAACGTGTTACCTATTATGTCACTCACTTCATCTCCAATCCCCCCCCCCCCCCCAGGTGTTGCATATCAGTGTTACCATGGTTTTCTGCGGGCCGTCCAGGATGGCTACATCCAATGGGAGAGTCGTACATATCCGTATCCTGGAACACCCATCACTCAACGCTTCTCACACAGTCAGTATACACCACGGCTTTGTGGAATTTAGTTGATTGGCCATGGTATAAGCTGGATAATCAACTCTAGGCTGTGCTTTTTCAAAAAGAAGTGTCAGGGACATGGTGTTGAAGGTGTAACTAGTTCTTACTCAAACCATGTATGTGTGTGTTGCAGGTGCATGCTACTATGACTCCAACCAGTCCATGTATGTGTTTGGGGGCTGCACTCAGAGTAGCTGCAATGCTGCCTTCAATGACCTGTGGAGACTTGACCTCAACAGTAAGGAGTGGATCCGCCCTTTAGCCTCAGGTACACACTCAACGTCCTTTTCAGCTCACTTTAACTGTTGCTGTATTTGTTGGTATTTATGCTTTATGTCTGACCCAGTCTGTAATACCTACACATTTTTTTTAACCTTTATTTAACTAGGCAAGTCAGTTAAGAACAAATTCTTATTTTCAATGACAGCCTAGGAACAGTCGGTTAACTGCATGTTCAGGGGCAGAACAACAGATTTGTACAGCTGGGGGGTTTGAACTTGCAACCTTCCGGTTACTGGTCCAACACTCTAACCACTAGGCTACCCTGCTGCCCCAAGTGGAGAACCTTCCAGAAGGACAACCGTTTCTGCAGCACTCCACCAATCAGGCCTTTATGGTAGCATAGCCAGACGGAAGCCACTCCTCAGTAAAAGGCACATGACAGCCCGCTTGGAGTTTGCCAAAAGGCACCTAAAGGACTCTGACAATGAGAAACACGATTCTCTGGTCTGATGAAAGCACGATTGAACTCTTTGGCCTGAATGCCAAGTGTCACGTCTGTGGGAAACCTGGCACCATCCCTACGGTGAAGCATGGTGGTGGCAGCGTCATGCTGTGGGGATGTTTTTCAGCAACAGGGACTGGGAGACTAGTCAGAATTGAGGGAAAGATGAATGGAGAAAAGTACAGATATTCTTGATGAAAACCTGCTCAGGACCTCAGACAGGGACGGAGGTTCACCTTCCAATAGGACAACAACCCTCAGCACACAGCCAAGGCTTCGGGACAAGTCTCGGAATGTCTTTAAGTGGCCCAGCCAGAGCCCAGACTTGAACCCGATCTAACATCTCTGGAGAGACCTGAAAATAGCTGTGCAGCAATGCTCCCCATCCAACCTGACAGAGCTTGAGAGGATCTGCAGAGAAGAATTGTAGAAGTTCCCCAAATACATGTGCCAAGCTTGTAGCATCATACCTAAGACTCAAGGCTGTAATCACTGCCAAAGGTGCTTGAACAAAGTACTGAGTAAAGGGTCTGAATACTTAAGTAAATGTGATATTTGAGGGGGGGGGGGGTGAAATGTTTTTGCTTTGTCATTATGGGGTATTGTGTTTAGATTGATTTAATACATTTTAGAATAAGGCTGTAACTTAACAAAATGTTGAAAAAGTCAAGGGGTCTGAATACTTTCCAAATACCCTATTTATACAGTGGGGCAAAAAGTATTTAGTCAGCCACCAATTGTGCAATTTCTCCCACTTAAAAAGATGAGAGGCCTGTACTTTTCATTATAGGTACACTTCAACTATGACAGACAAAATGAGGAAAAAAATCCAGAAAATCACATTGTAGGATTTTTTATGAATTTATTTGCAAATTATGGTGGACAATAACAAAAGTTTCTCAATACTTTATTATATATCCTTTGTTGGCAATGACAGAGGTGAAGACTTACAGAAAACGTTTGACAAGGTTTTCACACACTGTTGCTGGTATTTTGGCCCATTCCTCCATGCAGATCTCCTCTAGAGCAGTGATGTTTTGGGGCTGTTGCTGGGCAACGCAGACTTTCAACTCCCTCCAAAGATTTTCTATGGGGTTGAGATCTGGAGACTGGCTCGGCCACTCCAGGACCTTGAAATGCTTCATACGAAGCCACTACTTCGTTGCCCGGGCAGTGTGTTTGGGATCATTGTCATGCTGAAAGACCCAGCCACGTTTCTTCTTCAATGCCCTTGCTGATGGAAGGAGGTTTTCACTCAAAATCTCACGATACATGGCCCCATTCATTCTTTCCTTTACACGGATCAGTCGTCCTGGTCACTTTGCAGAAAAACAGCCCCAAAGCATGATGTTTCCACCCCCATGATTCACAGTAGGTATGGTGTTCTTTGGATGCAACTCAGCATTCTTTGTCCTGCAAACACGACGAGTTGAGTTTTTACCAAAAAGTTAGATTTTGGTTTCCATCTGACCATATGACATTCTCCCAATCTTCTTCTGGATCATCCAAATGCTCTCTAGCAAACTTCAGACGGGCCTGGACATGTACTGGCTTAAGCAGGGGGACACGTCTGGCACTGCAGGATTTGAGCCCCTGCGGTGTAGTGTCTTACTGATGGTAGGCTTTGTTACTTTGGTCCCATCTCTCTGCAGGTCATTCACTAGGTCCCCCCGTGTGGTTCTGGGATTTTTGCTCGCCGTTCTTGTGATCATTTTGACCCCACGGGGTGAGATCTTGCGTGGAGCCCCAGATCGAGGGACATTATCAGTGGTCTTGTATGTCTTCCATTCCCAAATAATTGCTCCCACAGTTGATTTCTTCAAACCAAACTGCTTACCTATTGCAGATTCAGTCTTCCCCGCCTGGTGCAGGTCTACAATTTTGTTTCTGGTGTCCTTTGACAGATCTTTGGTCTTGGCCATAGTGGAGTTTGGAGTGTGACTGTTTGAGGTTGTGGACAGGTGTCTTTTATACTGACAACAAGTTCAAACAGGTGCCATTAATACAGGTAACGAATGGAAGACAGAGGTGTCTCTTAAAGAAGTTACAGGTCTGTGAGAGCCAGAAATCTTGCTTGCTTGTAGGTGACCAAATACTTATTTTCCACCATAATTTGCAAATAAATTCATAAAAAAATCCTACAATGTGGTTTTCTGGATTTTTTCCCCTCAGTTTGTCTGTCATTGTTGAAGTGAACCTATGATGAACATTACAGGCCTCTCATCTTTTTAAGTGGGAGAGCTTGCACAATTGGTGGCTGACTAAATACTTTTTTGCCCCACTGTACATATCAACCTCAATTACCTCTTTCCCCTGCACATCGACTCGGTACGGACAAACTGTGTATATAGCCAAGTTAACGTGACTCATTGTGTATTTATTCCTCGTGTTATTATTTGTCAGTATTTTCCTCTCTTAATTGTTGGGGTGAGGACCCGTAAGTAAGCATTTCACTGTTAGTCTATACCTGTTTTTTATGTCAAATAAAATGTGGTTTGATTTGACCTCAGGTAAGCACTCCTAAGCCCCTGGGGTGGATGCTGCATGTTGTATCTATTTATTACAAGGGAAGTGAAGGAGGGGAAAAAATGTTTTTTGATATCAGTGTGCTTTACACTTGATCGAACAAACTAATCTAAAAAAAAAAAAAAAAAAAAATTTTCTCCTCCCCTAATTTTTAACTACTTCTAACCCATGTATGTATGACATAGAAAATGTATGGCTCTTTCATTTCTCCTTTTGCCCACACAGGCTCCTATCCGTCTCCTAAAGCGGGGGCTACCCTGGTGATGTACAAAGACCTGCTGGTGCTGTTTGGTGGATGGACTCGCCCCAGCCCCTACCCACTGCATCAGCCAGAGAGATTCTTTGACGAGATCCACACATACTCCCCTTCCAAAAACTGGTGAGAGGAAGAGGCGAACCTAGACTCGGTAGATGAATTAGCCCCTTTGAAGCCAATGAGTGGCTTTATCACGTTTTCTACAATTCACTCTTTCAATACAGGTGGATAGTCAGTGTGTTATTACGCATGAGAAGTCTGTCTGTGTAGAAGCTCTTAAGGCCCATTATCCCCATATCTGTATCTGTAGCCTTATCTAGCCATCAGTGCTTGGTGTTTTACCACTTTCCCATTCCTATCTAACTAACCCCGTACTCTTCTATACCCTCTCAGGTGGAACTGCATCGTGACGACCCACGGTCCCCCGCCCATGGCCGGTCACTCTTCCTCTGTCATAGGGAGCACCATGGTGGTGTTTGGAGGGTCACTAGGGGCACGCCAAATGTATGTCACTACTTTGAGGAGCTTTTACCTTGAGTTTTCTGCTAATTTTTACCATACTGTGCCAAACCGGACGCTACAATTGCACATCCTGACACACATCAGTTCAAACACTTGGAATTAAAACCGTTGTGGTGTTAGGAAACAATGTAGGAAGGTTGTAGTGTGAATGTCTTGAAAGGAAATCATTTCATTTCAAAAACCGTCTGGTTTAGTTGTTTTGCAGTGTTGAAAGTTGTGTGTGTGAATCTGTCATTGTGTGTTTTTTGTCTCACCGTGTCCCCCTGCTCTCCACTGGTCCCTGATCAGGAGTAATGAGGTGTGGGTTCTGGATCTGGAGCAGTGGTCCTGGTCCAAGCCAACCATCTCTGGCCCGTCCCCCCACCCACGAGGAGGCCAGTCTCAGGTCAGGATGACACTTTCACCGCCCACCTTCTCCCTTCTGTACCTCCATCATGCAGTATTTCGGATTCTTTTGTAAATGTCTGTATCTGTATTTTTCTGTATCTGTAATACCAGTCACATTTTTTTGTGGCTTGTGTCAGTGGTTCTCTGTTTTAAATGTATATTCTCCTCTCTCACAGATTGTGGTTGGCAACGAGACTCTACTTATTCTGGGAGGCTGTGGAGGCCCTAATGCGGTGAGTGCCTGTGTTCTCGAATGGGAGTCTGCACTGTTTTCTGTGGACAGACAACTCTGCCTGCCGGTGTTATGCTAGTTGAACTGTTTCTGCGGATGTTTAGCTGGTTGTGACTCTGCTCCCCCCCCCCCCCCTCTCATGTCCCTGCTAGCTGCTGAAGGATGCCTGGCTCCTCCGTATGGGTGCCCCACCCTGGACGTGGCAGCAGTTGAGGGTTGAGAACGATGACCATGGAGCCCCAGAGCTGTGGTGCCACCCCGCCTGCAGGGTATGTGTGGCTCTTAATACGTTCCCTACCCCTTTTTATACATACATTTATGGAGTGCCAAATGCTTGTCGCTGTCAAGATTGATGAGGGTAAACCTTATCCCAGATCCTTGCCTGTACCTGTTGAATGACGACACTTAAGGCAAATGCTTCGTTTTTTGCAGTTATGTTGGAGTCAGGGCTGGCTCTTGAATTTTACTGGATGAATGTTTTCCAGAATATTGTTACTTTGGAATCCACAACAGTAAAAAGTAATAGGGCGAGGCCATCCACAGTGCAGGCTTTGGCAGGGAATCTTAAGCCGTAAGGGACCAACTGGTGGGTTGACCTTACTTCTCTCTTTCCTTCACCCTTTGGTGTTTCTTTTTGACTGCCTCTGCTATTTGAGAAGTTGGCTACGGACTGTTGGTGAGAGATGGGTGGGAGGCTTGACCAAATCTTAACATTACCTGTATTTTTATTTGGGAATTTAGTTTTTATGGGCTGGAGCTGCATGTATAACATTGTATGGTGTTTTCTGTTTTGTTTGTTGATGTTCTTTAAAAAAAAAAAAAATGTTGGTGGCCCGAATAGAGATTTATACTGTCCCAGATATGGGGTAGTTTATAAATATATTATGGTACTGCAGGGCCTAGGTTGACATGCTTTCTTTCTATATTTTCAGCTAATAAAATGCTACATTATGGTATATATTAAAAAGCTGTGTAATATAATTTAGCAATGTAGGACATTATTCTCTTCTTTGAAATCCCAAAATGTTTTGCATGCCAGCAATCAAGTTTTCAAGATATAAAACATTCAAAATACAGTTCTTCAAAACTTGATTGCTGACATGCAAAACATTTTGGGATTATATCAACAGTGGACAAATGAAACAAATACCAAAAGATAGGTTTTGAGTGGTATTTTCCTTTTAAATCTGCAATTTGTAACTTTATGGGCTATCAACTAAATTCACATAGAAATGTGTGGTTATAGGTCTGTCGTTGCAAGCAAGTCTAAGTTTCATTTTGCGTCTTTTACTTTCGGGTTTTGTACACCAGCTTCTAACAGCTGAAAATACAATATTTTTGGTTATGGTAAATATATTTTACAGCGGTTTTGATGGTACAATGATTTTCTACACCAGTGGTCACCAACCTTTAATTTTTGAGTCAAAATGTAAGCTGAGATCAACCGTAAAAATATATTGGGACATAACTTAAAAAACATAAGCTTATGCAACAGTCACCTATTAAAAACAGTACTGTAGTAATGAGATTTGTGTGTAGGTTATAAGCCCAAAACATTATCACCCCTCCAATACATTGTTGTTCTTCTCAGACTATTTAATTTTTATTTATTTTTATATTTCAACATTTGAGCTAGGCTATATGATCACACCAGTAATAGATCAGTTGTAGTATTACTTGTGAGGTACAGCTGAGTGAGCATACATTTAAATCATTTGCTTAGTTTTTTTTCACCAGGCTGAGGAAGCCTGCATCTGATGGTCAGTCTCAGTGGACGGAGAGGGCAGCAGACTGGGTCCGCCTCTCAACGTCCCCCAGCTCTCCCTTTCCTCCACTGACACTGACCAAAAAGGGACACCGGCTGATGGTGAAACTCGCATTGCATTATTTCTGCCTCGTGCACAAATCCATGTTGTTACACCTATGACCAGAGAAAGTGAAATATTCCTCGATATTAAAACAAAAAGATCCAAGCCGCTAATAATAACAATGCAAGCCTATCAATACACTTTCCTACTAATTCATTGCAGCTGCAGTGCTGGTTGTAGCGCGGGTGGACGTCGGGAGAACATGCATTTTATGGCTTATAAAAGGGTTGAATAGAAAGTGTTGACAGTGCTGAGTAAAAACTTAAACATGAACTCACTCATAAAAACAGCAGCTCTTTGCTGTATTTGTTGACACTAGTCATGGTTTTAAAAGATCTGAAATCTCACAGTATCAACTTTCTTTTACGCCTGCTACGTTACTACAGCACTAATCTGAGCCATCCGATTGGCCAGTGGTAGGCTTATAGTGCACTTGATTAGCTTCCCCCGGGCTCGTCTGGAAGACAGAGGTTGTACTTATTAGAAATATGCTATGGTTCTAAATGGGAACACGTCGACTACCCGGCGCGCAGGGCAGTTAAATCAGGTGCACCTACCGCCAACAGCGCGAGCCAAATAAATAAAATGAGGAACCCAAAGCTTTATCGTTGTTTTTTTACAGAAATATTTGGCGATCGACTAGGAATGCCAAGGAGATCGACCAGTCGGTCATGATCAACTGGTTGGTGACCACTGCTTTCCACTGTACTTGCTCGTTTTGTCACATAAACTGAAATTAAGCAAACTATTCTAATTTTTACAACCAGGAAATGGCGGTGCGACTTATGCATCATGCATTTTCTTCCTAAAGTATTAAGAAGAGTTTTGCATCTGAAAATGGAAGGTTACCCATTAGACAACTGCTTTTCAATAGAGACATTGCTCTCGGCTAGCCAAGAGGAATTAAACTTGTATTTTTGTAGCATTCTTCTTGCAGACTGTCAACAGTAGCCACTAGCCAGCCTGTTGCTGGTTTATAAATCACTTTCCCTAAAAGAAATAAGCTCAGCGAGCGGATTGACGAGTGCTTCTTTTCACTCTGGACTGCTCAACTCTGTGCAGTGTGAATGCATCAACTCTTGTACTGCACAAGAAGTTGTGGCTCACGAGGAGTGTGGTTGAATGAACGGGCTATCATATTGCCCATACAAATAGATGTACTTTTTCACATGTGGTCTTCAATGGAAGACTGCGACGTAGCAGG
The DNA here is from genome assembly GCF_036934945.1 of Oncorhynchus masou masou. Taxonomy (NCBI): domain Eukaryota; kingdom Metazoa; phylum Chordata; class Actinopteri; order Salmoniformes; family Salmonidae; genus Oncorhynchus; species Oncorhynchus masou. Next base: position 46,844,837 of record NC_088216.1, on the reverse strand, counting down.
TAAATGTCGAAATGGAACACCAAAATGCGCCGAGAAATTACTGACCCGGTCCAGCCAATGACTGATGAGATCCACTGGCCTGACACCTACTGGCCCCGGGCCATCGTAAATGTTGGATCCTGCCTTGGTCTCACAGCAGTGTACACTGTTGGGATGTTGTGTATGGGATTTCTTCTTTCAACTCAACCTCCTCTCATTGTTTTCTATCTCTCTCCAGGTTGGGCAGTGTGTGGTGGTGTTCTCTCAGGCTCCGTCTGGCCGTGCGCCCCTCAGTCCCAGTCTGAACTCTCGGCCCTCACCCATCAGTGCCTCTCCCGCTCCCTTGGGCACGGAGCCCCCTTCCCTGCGCTCCTATTCCCCTGTGAGGAGCGGAGCCGCCGGGGTCGTACTGGGGGCCGCTGAGGAAGCCCCCTGTGTGAACGGCCGCTGGGGCACACTGAGACCCCGTCCCTCGGCCAGAGGGGGTGCCAGAGAGGGTAGCCCCGGCTCCTCCTCTCAGCAGCCATCCCCCTCCCAGGGTCCTGACAGCCCGCCTCTTCCATCCCTCCATCCACTACTCGACGGCTCGTCCCCCTCTCCCAGGACCAGCCCTGCCCAGGCTGCCTCCCCGCCCTCTCACCCCCCTGTCTCGTCGGACTACGGCTGGGAATCTACCCTTTCTGCCACCCACCCCCTTTCTGCTGAGGTACTCAGCACTAATGGAGTGCACACACCTCCCCCTGCTCCTGGCTCCCCACTCACTCCACCGGGGGCGGTGTCCCCTGCTGCCCTGAGACGGGGCCTGGAGGCTGTCAAAAACCCGTCCTCTTCATCCATGCCATCCTCCTCAAATCTATTGTCTCAAGGGGCTGCTACAGGAGTAAGTGGAAGCGGGGGAGGCGGGGCTTCAGCGGGAACCTCCCCCTCATCCTCCAGCCCACCACAGGTTGCCGCTGACGGACACACCATCCCGCCCATCGCACGGCGGCTTGGCCATCACCCGCCCCAAAGCCTGAACGTGGGCAAGCCCCTGTACCAGTCGCTCAACTGCAAGCCCATGCAGATGTATGTACTGGATGTGTCCCGAGCCAAAGGGGACGGTCTTGTCTCCTGGAGGGTTTACGGTAACGGAACCCCCGCCGCCGTCACGGGTCCCCCCGAGACGAGCCTCCACACAGTGGTCCAAGGGAGGGGTGAGCTCATCATTTTCGGGGGCTTGATGGACAAGAAGCAGAATGTGAAGTACTACCCTAAAACCAACGCCTTGTACTTTGTACGCGCTAAGAGGTAATGTAACGACGGACAGGGGTCGTGAATGATGCCAGAAAGTGTTGCTCAGTAACGGACGATCAATTTTCCATCCTGACCCATACAAGGGAAGTGAAACAAGGTCTTATTCCTCTACCGCAGAGGATAATGGGAAAATAACATGTCACACTAATTCTTGGCGTTTCTTTCTTCCCTCACACTAACTTCTCTCCCTCTACTTCTCTCTCTACCCCCTCTTCCTATCGCATAACTTCAAAGAATATAACATTTCAGACAGTACATTTTAAGGACATTGAGGGTGTTGTTGCTATGACAAGTGAGAATTGGATGAATGGGTACCCTGACCTCCCAACACCTGCAGTGTGTGTGAGATGGTTGGTCAAATGGCCCGACAGGACAGCAGTTTTTCCATTGATCCCTAAAGATGTACAGTTTCTGTTCCTCTTCGGTCTCCCCGCTGTGCACTGAGAGGGAGAGAAAAGAAAATGGTTGACCGAGTCCTGTGTTGAAGAGGGAGGAACAGTGGATGGCTGACTACTTTGCTTTTTTAATCACTCTCAGCCTGCATTGTTTACATTGAAGAGTGTAAGTGTGTGTGAAAGTGTGTATGTTGATGTTGGGTGCGAGTGCGTGTGGGTGTAAATGCTATTGTATGTTGATTTGTTTTGGGTTTTTTTTTGGGGGGGGGGGGGTGTTGCAGTGTACTGTAAGCATAGTAAAACAATAAAAGCCTAATTGTCAAAACTCATGTTTCATTAGGTGTTAATACATTCACTTTTAAGTTGTTGATTCATTGTGTCCTGGAAGTATTTTGTTATTGGGCCATCACCAGGCTATGCTGCATCTTACAAAATAACGGTTATAAATAAACACATCCAGTAAAGACCTGCTTGGCATAACCTTGATGCAGTAGTAAACATCACACAACTGACGGGAACGTCGAGACTCCGGAGTAAATTTCCTGATATGCGGGCCCAAGACAACGGGTGGAATGTTCTGATGGTAGGTTATTGACACGCTAAGCATGTGGTTGTGAGCTGCTAGATAAGGACACCGATGGAGTTCACCTACTGCAAATATTGTGGGCCGTAAAATGTTTGGGGGAACCTAAAGTTGAGTTCCTAACGCCTTCATTATAGTACGTTCCCAAAGGGGATGCCAAGTATGGCCTTGACTACATAGGACAGCTAGGTTTAAAAAAAATGACAAAATAAAGTATAGTAACACCAAAATGTGGAAAATATATTTTGCACACAATGAAAATAAATTACGAGTCACCATCGAAATATTGCTCCCAGCGTTGATCAAAGCTCAGAACGCGTGTATTCTTGATCTGCCTCTACGAACGTGTGGAATCTTGAAACGGGGGTACTGTAGCTGCAGCTCAATATTGAGACCGGAGTAACACAACATAATGAGGAAAATGTCTAAGGGTGTGAATACTTTCTGAAGGCACTATCCGTCAAGTTGCTATCTGCCGGCAGAGACTTCTATTGCAGTAACTTTGAAGGACTCTGGCAAGTATTAGCCAGTTAGAAGGATGAAGTAAGAAGCTAAGGTTAAACGGAGCCGACTTCAGCAGGTGCAAAAATACGCTCTAACTTTGCTTTACTGAGAGAGACAGTAGTGACGCAGGCTGCAATGCACGCAGAGGAGACAGAGAAGTTCGCACAGTGGTTCCCAAACTTGGGGCAGGGGCCCATTTGAGGTCCCCTGACAAAATTTGTACTAATCATATCAAACAAGTTAGGAACTTAAAACTCAATATGAACATCTCCACATGGCCTGTCTTATCTATTGGCCTGCATAAAAATGCTACCAATACAGTTCTAAAAATATAATATGTTTTCATTTCAACGCTGATGCTAAATGTCAGTGTGAATCATTTTTCATATTTTCATTTTTGTTTGTAGATCTACTGAGGTGAATGAACCTGCAGCAGCCAAGGTGATAATAGCTATTTTTTTATGTAATCCAAATGGCATTTAAACATTTTTTTTATTGTATAGAAATGCATTAAATGAGCTTAAACTTTCAAAACAATGTTCCTTTTTTTACGTACATTTTATTTTACGTAAAAAAATAGAAAAATAAAAGTTGTCTTCTGATGAAGGGAAGCTGTGGCAGGATTATCTTTTTCTCATTTACAAATCATTTGTAATATAGAGATAAAGATTACATTCTGTCACGCAGATCTTAACACACTTTTGATAAAATCCTATTTCATATAAAGGACTCCAAGGTTAAATCATGAATAAGATTAGCAACTGAACATTTCATTATGTACCTCAAATTTGGAGATGGCAAAAATAGTGAAAAGAAATTCAAGAGATTTAGTAGTGAGTCAGTGCGGTAGTGGCAACTTTCTCAAATTGGACAATGTGGGCCTCGCGTGGCCCCTGTGGTTATAGAATCAAATGAATGGGGGATTGGAAACAAGAAAAACTGAAAAAATTAATTGCTCTTGGCGAAGGCAGTAATTTTGAAACAAAACGCTATGTTCTAAAAAAGACCGTTTGAGTACATTAATTAACTTCCTCCATCACAATCGCTACTTAACCATCCATCAAAGAAAAACAAATGTAAAAGATTTTCCACACCCACTGAAGCTGTCCCCAATTTTCAAGGCCAGTGTTGTGATTTGTTCATGAAGAAGTAATTGTCTTATCCGATTTTTACCTACCATAATAACCTTCCACTGTGAATATGATGATAATACCAGCCTTTTTTAAATAGGGACAGACAGAAAGAAAGTTTGTGACTTTCATTGTTGTGGATCCCAGACGAACCTCTTTTTCCTTAGCACATGATTAGTACTTCTATTTGAAAGCAGTGCTTTTCCCCTATGTTACACCCTTACACACTCCACCTCTGTTCTCAAAACTATAACCTTTTACCCAGAGACAATCCATAGGACCAAGGCAGGGGGCAGAACTTTCCGTTGGAACAGAGTAGGGGATGTGTTGAGGTGGCGGACAGGCCCCGGTCTTGATTGGCTCTGGCCTAAGGCAGTAGGAGGAGACTTCCACAATGGATGGGACTGCTGGGGACAAATGTTTACTAATGCTGTCTGGCTGTGCAGGGAGGGGAAGCAAAGAGGAAAAGACCACAACACACAACAAGAGTAAGTTTAGTTTAATTTGTTATCAGACATTCAGACCATTGTGGGAGTTTGCAGATTATGCTGAGTCACTCTGGGATTCAGACTTCAGTCTGATTACAGCGGTGCAAAGTTCTTGATTTGTATCTTGTGATCCCTGCTTATGCCTGTCGTTGTAGAGTAAGTATGTGTATCTGTGTGCTCTTATTAGTAGTTGATACATATTTGTCTATGTATAAGTTGTAAAGTGATCAAACTGCATGGGTGGTTGTCTTATGAGTGTTATGGCTATTTCCATGTAAAAGGACCCATGAGCACCAACATGTGACATTCATAAAAGCATGTCAAATTGGGTGTCAATTGAAAGCTAAGTCTCTCTATATATATATATATATATATATATATATATTTTTTTTTTTTATATATATATGAAGGAGTATGTAAAGTGCATTCGGAAAGTATTCAGACCCCTTGACTTTTTCCACATTTTGTTACTTTGTTTTTTTTCCCCTCATCATACACACAATTCCCCATAATGACAAAGCAAAAACGTATTTTATAAATTTTTGCAAATTAATTTTAAAAAATCTACAACTGAAATATCACATTTACATAAGTATTCAGACCCTTTACTCAGTACTCTGTTTAAGCACTTTTGGCAGTGATTACAGCCTTGAGTCTTCTTGGGTATGACGCTACAAGCTTGGCACACCTGTATTTGGTGAGTTTCACCCATTCTTCTCTGCAGATCCTCTCAAACTCTGTCAGGTTGGATGGGGAGCGTCAGTGCACAGCTATTTTAAGGTCTCTCCAGAGATGTTCGATCGGGTTCAAGTCTGGGCTCTGGCTGGGCCACTCAACGACATTCAGGAACTTGTCCCGAAGCCACTCCTGTGTTGTCTTGGCGTCTTTCCCTCAATCCTGAGTAGTCTCCCAGTCCCTGTTGCTGAAAACATCCCCACAGCATGATGCTACCACCACCATGCTTCACCGAAGGGCTTGTGCCAGGTTTCCTCCAGACGTGACGCTTGGCATTCAGGCCAGAGGTCAATCTTGGTTTCATCAAACCAGAGAATCATGTTTCTCATGGTCTGAGAGATCCTTTGGGTGCCTTTTGGCAAACTCCAAACGGGCTGTCATGTGCCTTTTACTGAGGAGTGGCTTCCGTCTGCCTACTCTATCAATCAATCAATCAATCAATCAATCAATCAAATGTATTTATAAAGCCCTTTTTACATAAGCCGATGTCACAAAGTGCAATACAGAAACCCAACCTAAAACCCCAAACAGCAAGCAATGCAGATGTAGAAGCACGGTGGCTTGGAAAAACTCCCTAGAAAGGCAGGAACCTAGGAACCTATAGAGGAACCAGGCTCTGAGGTGTGGTCAGTCCTCTTCTGGCTGTGCCAGGTGGAGATTATAACAGTACATGGCCAAGATGTTCAAAAGTTCATAGATGACCAGCAGGGTCAAATAAACTAAATAATCACAGTGGTTGTAGAGGGTGCAACAGGTCAGCACCTCAGGAGTAAATGTCAGTTGATTTTTCATAGCCGAGCATTCAGAGTTAGAGACTGCAGGTGCGGTAGAGAGAGCGTAGAAAACAGCAGGTCCGGGACAAGGTAGGGTTCCATAGCCGCAGGCAGAACAGTTGAAACTGGAGCAGCAGCACGAACAAGTGGACCGGGGACAGAAAGGAGTCATCAGGCCAGGTAGTCCTGAGGCATGGTCCTAGGGCTCAGGTTCTGAGAGAGAGAGAGAGCATATTTAAATTCACACAGGACACTGGATAAGACAGGAGAAATACTCCAGACATAACAGACTGACCCTAGCCCCCCGACACATAAACTACTGCAGCACAAATACTGGAGGCTGAGACAGGAGGGGTCGGAAGACACTGTGGCCCCGTCCTACAATACCACCGGACAGGGCCAACCAGGCAGGATATAACCCCACCCACTTTGCCAAAGCACAGCCCCCACACCACTAGAGGTATATCTTCAAATCACCAACTTACTACCATAAGACAAGGCTACTCTACCATAAAGGCCCGATTGGTGGAGTGCTGCAGAGGTGGTTGTCCTTCTGGAAGGTCTTCCCATCTCCATAGAGGAAATCTGGAGCTCTGTCAGAGTGACCATTGTGTTCTTGGTCACCTCCATGACCAAGGCCCTTCTCACCCGATTGCTCAGTTTGGTCGGGTGGCCAGCTCAAGGAAGAGTCTCGGTGATTCCAAACTTATTCCATTTAGGTATGATGGAGGCCACTGTGTTCTTGAGGACCTTCAATGCTGCAGAAATGTTTTGGTTTATATAGACAGGTGTGTGCCTTTCCAAATCATGTCCAATCAATTGAATTTACCACAGGTGGACTCCAATCAAGTTGTAGAAACATCTTAAGGATGATCAATGGAAACAGGATGTACCTGAGCTCAATTTTGAGTCTCATAACAAAGGGTCTGAATACTAACTGTATGTAAATAAGGTATTTCTGTATTTATTTTTAACACATTTGGAAAAAAAATATCTAAAAACTGTTTTTGCTTGGGTATTGTGTGTAGATTGATGAGGAACATTTTTATTTAATCAATTTTAGAATAAGGCTGTAATGTAACAAAATGTGGAAAAGGGGAAGGGGTCTGAATACTTTCCAAATGCATGTTATATCCTAAATATTAGGAATAAGCAACGGGTTTGATTTAAATTCAAACAGATGGAAAAGGAGTCTTAAAAAACATCTACCAGAAAGTCTTTAAAAGTTATTAGAAATACATCAAAACACAATCATGTTGAAGTAAAGATCCCTGCCAATTAATATCAACACTTATATTTTGATAAATGATTTGCCTTGTGTGAGTTTTGGAAACATTGCCCTGTGCCCTCATATTCCGTTACCAGAAAAACACATATCTTTCAAATATTTTCACATTTCTCTCCCTCGTAAGGAGGGAGGATAATGAAAGTTCAATTATTAATTGATTAAAACTCAAAATTCTGTTACCAAATAATCTGCCATAGAATTACTGCAATTAATGACACAGAATTACTGCAATTGATGACCCAGAGGGTTAACAATAGGAAATCATAGTAGTCACAAACCACAGTTGGGTCACCTGCTACTGTCATAACTGTTTTCTTTCTGTTCCTGTCGTCTGGTGGTCAATGCTAGTGTGAAAATAGTCTGGACAAACTCTCCCTATCTCTCTCCCTCTTTGTTTCACTGCCTCTCTCTCCTTCTCTTCTCTCTCCAGTTAATATCAACTCTCCAGGATCCTACTGACACCTACCCATGAGCCCCCTCTTTTTCCTTTTACTCTAACCAACATCCTTACCCACTGAGCACCGACCAACACAGGACGTCCATGGATGTTGACAAGTTGTTGAAATTTGGTCAGTCCGCCCTGGCCTTGATTTCAACATCTACAAACTTAGATTTTTGGTACGGTCTTTGATTTGGCTTAAACATAGACGTCCATGATTGATTCAAATTTGGACCAGACCAAATCTGAACCAATCATAGATGTCTGTTTCACAATTTTGGGGAGCACAATACAGCACAGCACAGTATATTAAAGTTAAAACACATTTGAGTTTAGTTTAGTACAGTTCTCTATTGTACCGTACAGTAGAGTTCAGTGCAGTACACAGTAGAGCATACTAGAATTGAGTACTCAAATGTATTGTACTGTACTCAACTGTACTGAACTATACTTTACTATACTCTACTGAGCTCTACTGTACGGTGATTTTACCAAAGTTCTTCCAGTAAATGTGTTTTGTAAATTTTGCTGTGCAAATTGTTAAAATTAGTCATTGTGCATATAGTTGGATGGTTTGTTAAACTTTGAAATCAATGTTTTTATTTTGGCATACATCTTTAAGTGAAAAATCTGAGTCAGCGCAATTCTGCTACTGTGGAATTGCCCTTATGTGACTGAGTTCTGTTGGGAAGAAATGTAGTGTCAGCTGTCCTCCTTAATCTCCGGTTACATATTCTCTAATGAAATGGAACCAAAAGAAGCAACCAAAGCAGGACATGTAGTCCCTCCTCATAACATGTTTTCTTTTTCATAGGAATTACAACAGAAATCTAGAATCTAAGATTTCCTTATTCGTTTACAGAATCCTACAGGTACTTGGCTCTCGGATTGGGCTAGATCTCTTGGCTGGACTTCCTCAGTGATAATTTCACATTTCGACACGTTAGCTCAGTGAACAAAATACAACTCTTTAACTCAACTCATGATTTGCTTTCAAGGACATTTCAAGGACATTTCAAGGACATTTCAAGGACATTGAGGCATAAGACATCCCAGGACAACATCCCAGAAACACTGAGCACCAATGTCAGAGGAGCACTGTGACAGGAGCACAGGTCACGTGACATCATAGCAGTATAGCAGGAAGTAATCACTGAATTCTTATCGTACCACTCTGTACAGTCAGCTGTACAGGTTTATATTTCAGTCATTCAGCAGACACTCTTAGGGTTAAGAGCCTTGCCCAGGGGCACATTGACCGATTTTTCAACTATTCGACAAACCCAACACTCTTAACCGCAAGGCTACCTGCCACACAGTTCTGACCTCACCGTTTCCTACCACGCTTTCGTGATCACATGCACCATACCCACACTCTGTCACACTCCATACCCTCTCACCCACCTGGGAGCTCTTCCTTAGCCTGGGTCGACTCATCACCAAGGGCACCATTGGACACTGCACCCTTCAGAAATGACCGGTACCCAGCTAATGAACTATCCCACCACAAACTCTCCATTCAGCTCTCCCAGCTCCAACTCCATTCTGCTCCAATCAGCTGCCATGACATCCCCAGTCCCCCCTTTTTCCCGGGCCACCTCAATCCCCTCGCCTCAACTGCCTCCGGCCCTGTGGCCCCCGCTGGACTTTGCCTTAGGAGCGTTGTCGTGCTGCGGGGCCTGTGTGTTCACTAACCCCCTGGAGGTGGTAAAGACACGGTTGCAGCTGCAGGGAGAGCTGCGGGCGCAGGGGTCCTACCGGCAGCACTACCGCGGGGTGCTGCAGGCCCTGTGGGTGGTGGGGAGGACGGATGGGCTCCGCGGGCTGCAGAAGGGGCTCTCGGCTGGGCTGATGTACCAGGGTCTGATGAACGGCGTGAGGCTGGGCTTCTACTCCTACTGTGACACCGTGGGCTTCACTGCAGTCCCTGGAGGGAGTCTGATGTCAGGGGCTGTGGCCGGGGCTCTGGGGGCCTTCATTGCCTCTCCTGCCTATCTGGTGAGTGGTATAAATCTTTGTTGTATTGTTGTCGCTCTCATAGTGCATAGCTTTGGATGAGGTAAGGAGATATGGAGGGTACTTAGGGTGTCATATTGCCATGCACAGACCTTACAATATTAACAGTGTTCACCCTGGAGTATGTGCCCCAATTTTTACAGTATGCACCCCCCTCCCCAACATGAAAAATATTAACCCCTCTTATAGAATTAAGAGCTTTGCACACTCTTGGGGCGGCAGGGTAGCCTAGTGGTTAGAGCGTTGGACTAGTAACCGGAAGGTTGCGAGTTCAAACCCCCGAGCTGACAAGGTACAAATCTGTCGTTCTGCCCCTGAACAGGCAGTTAACCCACTGTTCCCAGGCCGTCATTGAAAATAAGAATGTGTTCTTAACTGACTTGCCTGGTTAAATAAAGGTAAAAATAAAAAAAATAGGGGTTAACTGCCTTGTTCAGGGGCAGATGTGGGAACTCTAGATCTTCATTGTAAATAAGAATTTGTTCTTAACTGACTTGCCTAGTGAAATAAAGGTTGGTTTTTAAGCGACTTTCGTGAAATAATAATTGTCCACCTCATGGTTCAGTTCTCAGATATTTTAGTACTAAATGTATCAGGGCATTAGGTGTCCACTGTACTGTACTTTTTGTACTATTTTCTACATTGTAGAATAATAGTGAAGACATCAAAACTATGAAATAGCACAAATGGAATCATGTAGTAATCGAAAAGTGTTAAACAAAAATATATATATTTTAGATTCTTCAAAGTAGCCACCCTTTGCCTTGATGACAGCTTTGCACACTCTTGGCATTCTCTCAACCAGTTTCACCTGGAAAGCTTTTCCAACAGTCTTGAAAGAGTTCCCACATATGCTGAGCACTTGTTGGCTGCTTTTCCTTCACTCTGCGGTCCAACTCATCCAAAACCATCTCAACTGGGTTGAGGTCGGGTGATTGATGTCCTCACTATTCTTGGTCGAATAGCCCTTACACAGCCTGGAGGTGTGTTGGGTAATTGTCCTCTTGAAAAACAAATGATAATCCCACTAAGCCCAAAACAGATGGGATGGCGTATCTCTGCAGAATGCTGTGGTTGCCATGCTGGTTAAGTGCGCCTTGAATTCTAAATAAATCACTGACAGTGTCAACAGCAAGGCACCCCCATACCATTATACATCCTCCTCCATGCTTCACGGTGGGAACCACACATGCGGAGATCATCCGTTCACCTACTCTGCATCTCACAAAGACACAGCGATTGGAACCAAAAATCTCAAATTTGGACTCGTCAGACCAAATGACGGTCTAATGTCCATTGCTCGTGTTTCTTGGTCCAAACAAGTCTCTTCTTATTATTGGTGTCCCTTAGTAGTGATTTCTTTGCAGAAATTCAACCACAAAGGCCTGATTCACGCAGTCTCTTCTGAACAGTTGATGTTGATATGTGTCTGTTACTTGAACTCGCTGAAGCATTTATTTGGGCTGCAATTTCGGAGGCTGGTAACTATAATGAACTTATCCTCTGCAGCAGAGGTAACTCTGGGTCTTCCTTTCCTGTGCCGGTCCTCATGAGAGCCAGTTTCATAATAGTGCTCGATGGTTTTTGCAACTGCACTTGAAGCAACTTTCAAAGTTCTTGAAATTTCAGATTGACTGACCTAAAGTAATGATGGACTGTCGTGTCTCTTTGATTATTTGAGCTGTTATTGCCATAATATGGACTTGGTCTTTTACCAAATAGGGCTATGTTCTGTATACCACCCCTACTGTGGTTCTTCCTTTAAAAGATATGAGCTTATTCCACAACCGTTTGTGGTAGATGGTGGCAGATTGTGGTAAATTGCGTCATTCTGGCAACAATGGCTGACACTTAAATAATAATGCCATAGAATTCTGCGGCACCCCGCAGGCTGCGCTGCAGTACGCTGCAACTTTTAAAGGAAGAACCTTGTCACAACACAACTGATTGGCTCAAACGCATTAAGGAAAGAAATTCCACAAATGAACTTTTAACAAGACACACCTGTTAATTGATATGCATTCCAGGTGACTACCCCATGAAGCTGGTTGAGAGAATGCCAAGTGTGTGCAAAGCTTTCATCAAGGCAAAGGGTGGCTACTTTGAATAATTTGTTTAACACTTTTATGGTTGCTACATGATTCCATATGTGTTACAGTATTTCATAGTTTTGATGTCCTCACTATTATTCTACAATGTAGAAAATAGTACAAATAAAGAGGAAGCCTGGAATGAGTAGGTGTGTCCAAACGTTTGACTGGTACTGTATATATATAAATAAAGGAAGATAAGCTTAGTCCTTTCCCCAGAAAGAGAGCGAAATGCCGGTGGCATGCTATGACAGTGACATGCATTTCTTTATGTCAGGTGGCTACATCTATATCTGCTATACAGATATAGATGTACAGAAGGAGGGTAATTGGTACATTTTCAATCTGAATATTTTGTATAAAGATAAGTGTTATGTTGTTATATTATAGGCGTAACTCTGGCAGGCCTGAAACATTCTTCCTCACCTCAAGTTCAACTGTCAGAGTCAGTTAGAGCGCCGGGGTGCACTGCCTTCATATAATAAGCCCGCAGTAGCTAATGCTTAATAATAGCCACACCATACCAAACCTTCACAGACGTTTCTTAACTTTATTACAGTTAACATCAAAAGCAAGTCAAGCCATTGGGGACAATATGAACAGAAGAGCAAATGTAAACCATAGAAAAACTCACTTCCCTCCCCTGTGCCCAATAGAAAAAACACACAACCCTCCCCAAAGAAAATAAAATACCTTTGACAATGTTGGACCACCCCTCCCCCCCAGTAAATGTAGATCTGTCCCTAAGTGTGACGGTGTTTATTTGTATCATTCATTTATTGTGTGTGCGGGTAGTAATATTACCCCAGCCATTTTCCCTGTTATGAGAACTTGACGTGTTTGTGTTGGTACTATAAATACAAATCTGTTGTGTTTCTACTGTGCGAAGGGCAGTGACTTCTACAGTGGCTGTGTATTTCCCCATGAGTTAAGGCAGTTGTATAACTTGTGACCCCAAGGTGGCTCTCATATACTCCGGCTGCTGTTGTTGTCTAGGCTGCATCTGTTGCTCAATGTACCTCAGTGTAGCCATCTGACCTCTGCAGCATCGTGGAAACACTATATAATCTGCATGGTGATATGTTTGTGAGAATCTGGGTCACTAAATATACCCGGCACGTACCTACTTCCAACCACTACCCAAAATACTCCCCAGCACTCCCTCCTATGTTTTTTTGGCAGAATATGAAGTAAAGGGAGAGCGAGAGAGATTAAAAGAGAAAGAGATGGGAGGCTATTTTTGGTTGCACCCGGTGTGTGAGAAGAAGCAGGGAGGGGTCCGACTCGGGTGTCTGTGCATGTGTACTGTGAGAGCCCAACTCAGGTTTCTAGACCCACTCAGTGTGCAGTGTCATCTCAGTAAGCTGAATAATGGTCGTTCAGAGAGAAGGAGAGATGTGAAATGGAGGTCATGAGCATCCTGAAGGGATGTGTGTGCCCGTGAGTGTTCAAAAAATATGCACATGTTACATAACTCATACCAGGTGTACCCACTGAACAGTGTGTCTCTATTTAGTGATGGGGTTGTGCCTCTGTTATTATGGGGAGGCGTAATGCAAAGTTTCTCTTTGCAATGCTGTGTATGTCAAATGGGCATACAACTGCGGAGGCTGGTGGGAGGAGCTATTGGAGGACGGGCTCACTGTTATGGCTGGAATGGAATGAATGGAACGGAGTCAAACATGTGGTTTCCATATGTTTTATGTGTTTGATACCGTTCCATGTATTCCATTCCAGCTCTCTTCCAATGACTATGTCCTCCTATAGCTCCTCCCATCGGCCGCCTCTGGTATAAAATACATTGAAGCAAGTGTCTTATGTTTCCTCCACAGGTGAAGACACATCTGCAGGCCCAGACAGTCGAAGCCATCGCAGTGGGTCACCAGCACAACCATCAGGTGAGGAGTGTGTGCGCTGTCCGTGAAACAGTTGGACCCAGTGTTCTCTAGTTGTTCGGGCTCTACACCAGTCCTTAATGTTGTGTAAGTATGTCACTTTGTTTCCAATCCCACTCCTCTATCATTTTGGCTCACATTCCTCTCTCTCTCCCCCCTACTTCCTCAGCCCACCCCCAGCATAACTAACCATATCCGTGTGAACCCTAGTGACACGTTTCACAACCACCAGCCAATCAGTAACATGCAAACAGAGGTGTGGAGTGGTGTCAACGAAACAAAAACACACAACCTTTGTGACTGATACTGTAATCATCAAGATAAAGACAAGCACAGTGATTTATTTTTAAAACCCTGTTAAGGGATGTAGTGTGGCCCTTTTGATCTAAGAGATACATTTTTTCAATTTGTCATGGCACTATTCACTTTTTTCATGGCACTGTTCATTTGCCTGGCTACCCAAACGCCTTGCTTCCGGCCAAACGCTACGCCACGCCCATGGACGTTAGTTTCTTCGCCACTATGAGTCTGGATCTGAGCACCTCCCCGATGATTTCTAGAACGCAAATGCATTCTAACTGTACTGATTTGTCCCAGAAACCGATGGGTTGGGCCAGAGCCAGAATCCTTGTGGATAAAGTGTCTTCTTAAAAATTCTTCATTCTCTTTGATACTTGGTTAGAGATGATCCAAGCTGACTTTGTTTTGTACAACACCCCTCATTTTGATGTCGCCACAAACGACTTCAACGATGGCAGTCTCAGACTGAAGTATAGTACATAGTGAACAAAGACCAGCGGAATAATTCAGTTTTGGTCATCAGGCAAACTGTTCACCCCCTTACAATAAAGATCAAAGTCAATGTGTAGACCTAAGGTACAGTTGAAGTCGGAAGTTTACATACACCTTAGCCAAATACATTTAAACTCAGTTTTTCACAATTCCTGACATTTTATCCTCGTAAAAATTCCATGTCTTAGGTCAGTTAGGATCACCACTTTATTTTAAGAATGTGAAATGTCAGAATAATAGTAGAGATAATGATTTATTTCAGCTTTTATTTCTTTCATCACATTCCCAGTGGGTCAGAAGGTTACATACACTCAGTTAGTATTTGGTAGCATTGCCTTTAAATTGTTTAACTTAGGTCAAACGTTTCGAGTAGCCATCCACAAGCTTCCCAAAGTAAGTTGGGGGATTTTTAGCCCATTCCTCCTGACAGAGCTGGAGTAACTGAGTCAGGTTTATAGGCCTCCTTGCTCGCACACACTTTTTCAGTTCTGCCACAAATCTTCTATAGGATTGAGGTCAGGGCTTTGTGATGGCCACTCCAATACCTTAACTTTGTTATCCTTAAACCAAGTATGCTTGGGGTCATTGTCCATTTGGAAGATCCATTTGCGACCAAGCTTTAACTTCCTGACTGACGTCTTGAGATGTTGCTTCAATATATCCACAAAATTTTCCCTCCCTCATGATGCCATCTATTTTGTGAAGTGCACCAGCCCCTCCTGCAGCAAAGCACCCCCACGACATGATGCTGCCAACCCATGCTTCATGGTTGGGAAGGTGTTCTTTGGCTTGCAAGCCTCCCCCTTTTTTCTCCAAACATAACGATGGTCATTATGGTCAAACAGTTCTATTTTTTGTTTCATCAGACCAGAGAACATTTCTCCAAAAAGTACGATCTTTGTCCCCATGTGCAGTTGCAAACCATAGTCTGGCTTTTTTTATGGCAGTTTTGGAGCAGTGGCTTCCTCCTTGTTGAGAGGCCTTTCAGGTTATGTCGATATAGGACTTGTTTTACTGTGGATATAGATTATTTTGTACCTGTTTCCTCCTGCATCTTCACAAGGTCCTTTGCTGTTGTTCTGGGATTGATTGGCACTTTTTGCACCATCTCTAGGAGACAGAACACGTCTCCTTCCTGAGCGGTATGACGGCTGCGTGGTCCCATGGTGTTTATACTTGTGTACTATTATTTGTACAGATGAACGTGGTACCTTCAGGCGCTTGGAAATTGCTCCCAAGGATGAACCAGACTTGTGGAGGTGTACAGTGTGTTTTCTGAGGTCTTGGCTGATTTCTTTTGATTTTCCCATGATGTCAAGCAAAGAGTCACTGAGTTTGAAGGTAGGCCTTGAAATACATCCACAGGTACACCTCCAATTGACTCAAATTATGTCAGTTAGCCTATCAGAAGCTTCTAAAGCCATGACATAATTTTCTGGAATTTTCCAAGCAGTTTAAAAGGCACAGTCAACTTAGTGTGTGTAAACTTCTGACCCACTGGAATTGTGATACAGTGAATTATAAATGAAATAATCTGTCTGTAAACAATTGTTGGAAAAATTACTTGTGTCATGCACAAAGTAGATGTCCTAACTGACTTGCCAAAACTATAGTTTGTTAACAAGACATTTGTGGAGTGGTTGAAAAACGAGTTTTAATGACGCCAACCTAAGTATATGTAAACTTCCGACTTCAACTGTATGTAGGTTTGCTATTGTAAAGCTGTCACAATATCCCTTTGTGTTCCATAGGCTGATGCTGTCCAATACCCTGACACACTGCCATTTGTGGGCAAAGTATCCACAAGTGATGTCAGCGCAGAGTTGATAACTTAATAGTAGAAAAATGTCCATACTTCAGGGAGGGATTTCGATAAGAAAACATTTTCACATTCAACAGCGAGAAGCACTATATATGGTAGAAGTAGTAGTTTATTTTAAAGGAACCATGTGCAATTAAATATTTCAGACAGTGAAATATGATGTTCACACCAGAGTTAGCTAAGCACAGATCATTTCCATCTGCAGTCCCTAACCAAACATAACTGAATACATAAACATAGCTAAATGCACATCAGTCATACAGTAGTATAGTAGGATAACAGATTAAAAGAAATACAGGAAACATAAAATACAACAAATTATACAACAAATTCAGCAGACTTGAGTGCATTAAGAACTAGTCAATGTGTGCAGGATTGATACGTCTTGATCCATGATTTGACCTGCACGGAGAAGGATTTAGGCTCTCGTGTTTCTTAAAGTAGAGGGGATGGAATTCCGTTTACTGATGCCTGAGGTGGAGAACGCTGACTGCCCAAAGGTGTTTTCTTTTAGGAATGACACAGACTCCTCTTGTGGATGTCTGGGTGATTCTGCTGTTTTGTTCAGAGCTTAATATGCCAAAATCTTTCAGAGGTGGGGGTGCAACATTGTTGATAATCTTACAAACTAGACAAACAACTGAGAAATGGAACCGATTGTACTTGGGGAGAATATTGCAGTGATGGTAATGACGCAATTTCCTGTCCAGGATCTTCAGTGCTTGTTTATTTAGAGATCGAAGAGGTTTCAGTCATGTTTCATTGGCATTAGACCAGCTGATGATACAATAGGACAGGTGGGAGAAGATCATTGCATGTAAATAGATTTTGGTTCCTGATGTATCGGAAATTTGAAAGACTATCTGATTTTGCTGGACATCTTAATGTTTTTTCAAGTTCAAAGTATAATGCCCAGATATTTAAACTAGGTGACTGTTTACATTTTTTGTCCTTGAATAAGTATGTCCGAGTAAGCCTGTTTGTTTAGTTTTGTGAAGAAGTACATGGCTACCGTTTTTAAAACATTGAGCGTGAGACAGGAGAGGTTGAGCCATTCAGCTACTTTTTACAATGATACTGCTTGCCACTTCATCAGCATAGAAATACGTATAAAGAACTGTATCATCCACGTACATATCCACACCCTGGCATACAGACGGAAGGTCATTAATATAGAGGCTGAGTAACAAAGGGCCCAGGATTGACCCCTGTGGGACTCCCACAGTGCAATCCCTTGGTGAGGATAGTTCACCGTTAATCCAAACACATTGCATCTGGTCTGCCAGATAAGACACAATCCATAAGAAAGCACTTGACAAAATGTTGAAGTTGGATAGCTTGGAAAGGAAGACATTGTGGTAAACAGTGTCAAAGGCTTTTCTGAGGTTGAGGAAAACTGCACCTATAACACCCCCTTTGTCCAGCTTTGCCTTGATCTGTAGGATATGGCAACATGCTGTTTCTGTAGAGTGGTTGACCCTAAACTAAAACTGCATGGAGTGAAGAGGAAAGCTACATTTATCCAGGTGGACTGGCTCGACACGTTCAACCTTTCTCCCTCGTAAAATGTTTTGTTTTTTGTCTGAATTTCCCTTCGTCAGGGTGTGTCGAGTGCCTTCGCCAATATCTACCGGCGGGAGGGCGTGGTGGGGCTGTGGAGGGGTGTGAACGGGGCTGTGCCTCGAGTGATGGTGGGATCAGCCGCTCAACTGGCCACCTTCAGCTCCGCTAAGGAATGGGTGGCACGCCTACAGGTAACTATAGAAACCATCTATCACACTCGCAGGCTGTCGTGTGTATTGCGTTAAGCCAGGTGTCACACATGCAGAATGACCTGTACATACGGTATCAGCAAATAAGGATGGTGTGTATATAGAACTATTGAAAGTTTTTGAGTGTGTTTAAAACAATTTTCGAAGGTACATTTCATACAAGTATCCATCAAGCGGTACCGGAGTGCCAAGTCTATGACCAAAAGGCCCCTTAACAGCTTCTGCCCCCAAGCCAGAAGACTGCTGAACAATTAATCAAATGGTCACCTGGACCTTTTATATTGACCCCACTCTTCATTTGTTTTTACACTGCTGCTACTTATTGTTTATCTGTGCATAGTCACTTTACCCATACCTACATACCCCTACCAAATTACCTAGACTAACCTGTACCCCCGCACATTGTACCGGTACCCCCGGAATATAGCCTCGTTATTGTTATTTTATTGTGTTAGTTTTTACTTTAGTTTATTTGGTAAATAGTTTCTTAACTCTTTCTTGAACTGCATTGTTGGTTAAGGGCTTGTAAGTAAGTATTTCACGGTAAGGTCTACACCTGTTGTATTTGGCGCAAGTGACAAATAAAGTTTGATTTGATCAAGATATGAATAATCTTTCACCTCTACAGTTGGTTGATTTCTCTCTCTGTGTCCTTGTAGTGGTACAGTCCAAACAGCTGGCTGGTTGCCTTGACAGCTGCCTGTATCAGTGGAGTCGCCGTGACGATCACCATGACGCCGTTTGACGTCATCAGCACACGCCTCTACAACCAGCCAGTGGATGAGCGTCATAGGGTGAGGCTCTTTTCAATATCTCATTTTTCTTTGTCCACCATCATTGGAATTGCCTATTTCACCCTGATATTCCCTGGTCTTGGTTTCTAAGTAGAACTTTGGCTTCTCCATATACTGTATACTTCTGGCTCTTAGATGTTGAACACACAAATTTATAAAGATCTATACTGTAACTGTCTTTAGACGTTGAACTCACAGTTTCATTTTCTGCCTCTCTTGCCTGTCTGTTAGGGTCGTCTGTACCTGGGCTTCTCAGACTGTCTAGTGAAGGTGTGCCGGACAGAGGGTTTTCTGGGGCTGTATAAAGGTATGGGCCCTGTGTTCTTCCGCCTGTGCCCTCACACCGTTCTTAGCATGCTCTTCTGGGACCTGATGAGACAACGGGCCTTTCAGGACGTTCAGAACGAGAGCTGAAGAGAAGAGGATATTCAGCCAATCTTGGAGGACAATGGAAGTTGATTTAAAAAATAAAACATGTTTTGGCCTGCTGTCTTCATCAGAGCCGGAGCTAAGAAAGAAGGCCTCATATGGTGGACAGAGTTGAATGAATGACTGGTCCGTTGGTAGAGACGAGCAGTATACACTCTTTGTGATGCCAGTGTGGAAAGTTGGTTGAGAGAAGGAGAGACGAGGAGGAGGAGATGCTCTCAATTCCACAGAATAGACTTGCACTCCCTCACTGGTTAACTGGAAGGATACATAATGGCTTGATATACACTGAGTGTACAAAACATTATTGAGTTGCACCCCCTTTTGCCCTCAAAACAGCTTCAATTCATCTGGGCATGGACTCCACAAGGCGTTGAAAATGTTCCACCGGGATGCTGGTCCATGTTGACACCAATGCTTCCCACAGTTGTGTCAAGTTGGCTGGATGCCCTTTAGGTGGTGGACCATTCTTCATACACATTGGAAACTGTTGAGCGTGAAAAACCCAGCAGCGATGGAGTTCTTGACACACTCTCAAAACGGTGCGCCTGGCACCTACTACCAATCCCCAGTCAAAGGCATTTAAATGTTTTATCTTGTCCAATCACCCTCTGAATGGCATACAGTGCTTTGTAAAATAATTCAACCCCTTGGAGTTTTTCCTATTTTGTTGCATTACAACCTGTAATTTAAATAGATTTTTATTTGGATTTCATGTAATGGACACACACAAAATAGTTCAAATTGGTGAAGTGAAAAAATAACTTGTTTCAATAAATAAAAATAAGATCTGGTGCAACCAATTACATTCAGAAGTCACAAAATTGGTTAAATAATGCCCACCTGTGTGTAATCTAAGTGTCACATGATCTGTTACATGCGCTCAGTATATATACACCTGTTCTGACAGGCCCCAGAGTCTGCAACACCACTAAGCAAGGGGCACCACCAAGCAAGTGGCACTATGAAGACCAAGGAGACCAGGGACAAAGTTGTGGAGAAGTACAGATCAGGGTTGGGTTATAAAAAAATATCAGAAACTTTGAACATCCCACAGAGCACCATTAAATCCATTATTAAAATATGGAAAGAATATGGCACCACATCTCTGCCAAGAGAGGACCGCCCACCAAAACTCATGGACCAGGCAAGGAGGGCATTAATCAGAGAGGCAACAAAGAGACCAAAGATAAACCTGAAGGATCTACAAAGCTCCACAGCAGAGATTGGATTATCTGTCCATAGGACCACTTTAAGCCGTGCACTCCACAGAGCTGGACTAGAAAAAAAATAAGCAAAAACGTTTGGTGTTTGCCAAAAGGCATGTGGGAGACTCCCCAAACGTATGGAATAAGGTACTCTGGTCAGATGAAACTCAAATTGAGCTTTTTGGCCATCAAGGAAAACGCTATGTCTGGCACAAACTCAAAACATCTCATCACACCGAGAACACCATCCCAAGCACGGTGGTGGCAGCATCATGCTGTGGGAATGTTTTTCATTGGCAGGGACTGGGAAACTGGTCAGAATTGAAGGAATGATGGATGGCGCTAAATACAGGGAAATTCTTGAGGGAAACCTGTTTGTCTTCCAGAGATTTGAGACTAGGACGGAGGTTCACCTTCCAGCAGGACAATGACCATAAGCATACTGTTAAAGCAACACTCGAGTGGTTTAAGGGGAAACATTTAAATGTCTTGTAATGGCCTAGTCAAAGCCCAGGCCTCAATCCAATTCAGAATCTGTGGTATGACTTAAAGATTGCTGTACACCAGCGGAACCCATCCAACTATAAGGGCACAAGGCGAGACCCAAATGCAGACACAGGAGGCAGATGGTTAGATTCCAAGCTGTTTATTAACAATCCAAAAGGGCTAAGTAAGAGAATGGTCATGGATAGGCAAAAGGTCAAAACCAGTTCAGAGTTCCTGAGGTACAGAATGGCAGGCAGGCTCGAGGGCAGGCAGGCAGACTGGTCAGGCAGGCAGCAATGGAGTCCAGAAAAACAGGCAAAGGTCAAAACCGGGAGGACGAGTAAAAGATAATAGAAAAGCAGGCGCAAGGGAAAAACATGCTGTTTGACTTGAACATACAAGACAAACTGGCACAGAGAAACAGGAAACACACGGATAAATGCACCAGGGAAAATAAGCGACACCTGGAGGGGGTGGAGACAATCACAACTTGTGACACCAACTTGAAGAAGCTGGAGCAGTTTTGTCTTGAAGAATGGACAAAAATCCCAGTGGCTAGATGTGCAAAGCTTATAGAGACATACCCCAAGAGACTTGCAGCTGTAATTGCTGCAAAAGGTGGCTCTACAAAGTATTGACTTTGAGGGGGTGAATAGTTATGCACACTCAAGTTTTCAATTTTCTTTGTCTTATTTCTTGATTGTTCACAATAAAAAAAATATTTTGCATCTTCAAAGTGGTAGGCATGTTGTGTAAATGAAATGATACAAACCCCACAAAAATCTATTTTAATTCCAGGTTGTAAGGCAACAAAATAGGAAAAATGCCAAGGGGGGTGAATACTTTCGCAAGCCACTGTACATGCACAATCCATGTCTCACTTGTCTCAAGGCTTAAAAATCCTTCTTTATTAACCTGTCTCCTCCCCTTCATCTCAACTGATTGAAATTGATTTATCAAGTAACATCAAAAGGGATCATAGCTTTCCCCTGGATTCACCTGGTCAGTCTATGCCATGGACAAAGCATGACATGTTCCTAATGTTTTGTACATTCAGTGTATTTTACTTGACTTGAAAAACTTGATCTATCGCAGCTTGATTTTATAGACATTGTTGGACAATGATGTTGAAGGTTGATATGTAAGATGAGGCTCACTCCATGACTAAGCCTTAAGGTCAAAAGTCAAACTGTGCACAAGAAGGCCCATTCTTGATGAAACAAGATTAAGTTTGGTCAGATCACCAAGTCCATGTAATATGTGTTTTTTTGTCTGGGTTAGTGACCTGGATAACATTGAGCCTACAGTTTTACTGATATGTTTGTCTTTTCCATGCAATGTGTGAAAATAAAAATGCCTTGACTTATGTGTGTCTTAAGATTCGATGAGAGAAATGAAAAATAACTTGAACTAACTAAAGTATATATGTATAATTATTGTATTAAGCATTTTGAATTGCTATTCTAGATTGTTCTAATTTTTAACATTGTTACAGACCCCATTGAAGGCACAGGTGAGTAGCCCAGCCTAATTTCTGATCATTCATTTCTGAAAAGCATTACACTCCAATGTAATCAGTCAGAATCTCTTGATGCAATTTCAAGCAATCATCTCTATATTTAGGTACAGTGATTTTGATAATTGTTGAATAGTTAAGCCTATCTATAACAGTTATTTATTTGCAACCCTTTTTGATCATTTAACGCATAGGCCAACTCAGACAGACCGGGACACACATTGTCAGACCACTATCATACGACCATTGAATCGCCAACATGGAGAGGACACACAAGTGATCAATGCGGTGAAAATTAAGGCAACATGACAATTATCAGAAGGGTGTCGTGTTGAATAGGAAAGGATATTAATTCACCCTTGGTCTTCTCACTGCCTATCTAATCAATGACAATATCACTCTACATTTTGGGATAGAAATTTCTAGCATGAGATAATAAACAAATACTTGTGGTGATAGTCAGAAAAAAACAGGAAAAAGTCTCCCTCAAACTGGATACTGCACAAGCTGTGCATGTCAGTTTGTGGTAGACTGGCAAATAGAATGCCATTCTTTACCATGAAATGCTTACTTATGAGCCCTTTCCCAACAATGCAGAGTTAAAAAGTAAGAACGTTTAAACAAAAAAAGGACTCTGGGATTAAACACCTCCCTCTGCAACTGGATCCTGGACATCCTGTCGGGCCGCCCCAGGTGTTGAGGGAAGGCAACAACACATCCATTACGCTGACCCTCCACATGGGGGCCCCTCAGCGGTGCATGCTTAGTCCCCTCCTGTACTCCCTGTTCACCCACGATTGCATGGGCACACATGACTCCAACACCAGAAGGTCAGAGACCTGGCAGTGTCGTGTCAGGACAACAACCTCTCTCTCAACGTCAGTAAGACAAAGGAGCTGATCGTGGATTACAGGAAAAGGAGGGCAGAGCACGCCCCCATTCACATCGACGGGGCTATCATGTCCAAGAACCTATCACATTAGTGTTAGCCACCTAGCTAACGTTAGCCACAAAGAAAATATTGCTTGAATTGCTTGATATCAAAGTCATTAAATTATGGTGGTATTGATACAATAATGGTGAGGAACTTTATTGATTATGGTGAAGAGGACAGTAACTTGTGAGCATGTGTGTTCCTCAGGTCTAGTTGGTACATGTGTAATCTCAGCGCTCCATAATCTTATGAGAGTTCAGTTACTCAATCAAGCATCCAGGTGAGATACTATTATTTTTACTTGTCCTGTTATGTACTTGAGTGAAGACCCAAAAGCGGTTTTAACAGAAAACAGAGTTCTTTAATGAAAAACAGGAATGGCATAAATCCTCTTCCAACGTAGTCAATGGAACAAAAGAACGTTAGAATAATGCAGGATGCACCTGCCAGGCAGACTACAGGATAGGACAAGGTGGAAGCAAACGGGACGACAGCTTGCTTCTGGCATCAAAAACACAAACAAGAATCAGACACTGAAAGTAGCAGGAACAGAGAGAGAAATAGAGACCTAATCAGAGGGGGAAGAGAGAACAGGTGGGAAGGAGTGAATGAGCTAGTTAGGGGAGATGTAGAACAGCTGAAGAATGAGAGACAGAGAAGGTAACCTAAAAAGACCAGCAGAGAGAGACAGAGTGAAGAGAAAGGACAGGAACAGACATAACAAGACATGACAGTACCCCCTCACTCACCGAGCGCCTCCTGGCGCACTCGAGGAGGAAACCTGGCGGCAACGGAGGAAATCATCGATCAGCGAACGGTCCAGCACGTCCCGAGAGGGAACCCAACAGGACCGCACCCTCCCAATCCACTAGGTACTGATGACCACGGCCCCGAGGGCGCATGTCCAAAATCTTACGAACCCTGTAGATGGGTGCGCCTCGACAAGGATGGGGGGGGGGGAGGGACGAGCGGGGGCGCGAAGAACGGGCTTAACACAGGAGACATGGAAGACCGGGTGAACGCGACGAAGATAGCGCTGGAGAAGAAGTCGCACTGCGACAGGATTAATGACCTGAGAAATACGGAACGGACCAATGAACCGCGGGGCCAACTTGCAGAAGCTGTCTTAAGGGGAAGGTTCTGAGTGGAGAGCCATACTCTCTGACCGCAACAATATCTAGGACTCTTGGTCCTACGCTTAACAGTCTGCGCCCTGTTACGGCAAAGTGCCGACCTGACCCCTTCCAGGTGCGCTCGCAACGCTGGACAAAAGCCTGAGCGGAGGGGACGCAGGACTCGGCGAGCTGAGATGAGAACAGCGGAGGCTGGTACCCGAGGCTACTCTGAAAAGGGGATAGACCGGTAGCAGACGAGGGAAGCGAGTTGTGGGCGTACTCTGCCCAGGGGAGCTGTTCTGACCAAGACGCAGGGTTACGAAAAGAAAGACTGCGTAAAATGCGACCAACAGTCTGATTGGCCCGTTCGGCTTGACCGTTAGACTGGGGATGAATGCCGGACGAGAGACTGACGGAAGCCCCAATCAAACGGCAAAACTCCCTCCAAAATTGAGACGTGAACTGCGGGCCTCTGTCGGAAACGACGTCAGACGGAAGGCCATGAATTCGGGAAAACATTCTCGATAATGATCTGAGCCGTCTCCTTAGCAGAAGGGAGCTTATCGAGAGGAATGAAATGAGCCGCCTTAGAGAATCTATCGACAACCGTAAGAATAACTGTCTTCCCGCTGATGAAGGCAGTCCGGTGATAAAATCTAAAGCGATGTGAGACCACGGTCGAGAGGGAATGGGAAGCGGTCTGAGACGGCCGGCAGGAGGAGAGTTCCCAGATTTAGTCTGCGCGCAGACCGAACAAGCGGCGACAAATCGACGCGCGTCACGTTCCCGAGTGGGCCACCAGAAACGCTGGCGAATGGAAGCAAGTACCCCGAACGCCGGGGTGGCCGGCTAACTTGGCAGAGTGGGCCCAAAGAACGGCCGGACGAGTAGGAACGGGAACGAACAGAAGGTTCCTAGGACAAGCTCGCGGCGACGGAGTGTGAGCGAGTGCTTGCTTTACCTGCCTCTCAATTCCCCAGACAGTCAACCCGACAACACGCCCGTCAGGGAGAATCCCCTCGGGGTCGGTGGAGACCTCAGAAGAACTGAAGAGACGAGATAAAGCATCAGGCTTGGTGTTTTTGAGCCCGGACGATAAGAAATAACAAACTCGAAACGAGCGAAAAACAGAGCCCAACGAGCCTGACGCGCATTAAGAACGGATGTACTCAAGGTTCCTATGGTCAGTCCAAACGACAAAAGGAACAATTCGCCTAGGGCTAAGCGGATGGCGAGCAGTTCAATTACCAACATCATAGTTACGTTCTGACGGCGATAAGCGATGAGAGAAAAACGCGCAAGGATGGACCTTGCCGTCAGAGAGAGCGCTGAGAAAGAATGGCTCCCACGCCCACCTCTGACGCGTCAACCTCAACAACAAACTGTCTAGAGATGTCAGGTGTAACAAGAATAGGAGCGGATGTAAAACGATTCTTAAGAAGTCAAAAGCTCCCTGGGCGGAAACGGACCACTTAAAGCACGTCTTAACAGAAGTAAGGGCTGTGAGGGGAGCTGCCACCTGACCGAAATTACGGATGAAACGACGATAGAAATTAGCGAAGCCCAGAAAGCGCTGCAGCTCGACGCGTGACTTAGGAACGGGCCAATCAATGACAGCCTGGACCTTAGCGGGATCCATCTTAATGCCCTCAGCGGAAATAACGGAACCGAGAAAAGGGACAGAGGCGGCATGAAAAATGCACTTCTCAGCCTTCACATAAAGACAGTTCTCCAAAAGGCGCTGGAGGACGCGTCGCACGTGCTGAACATGAATCGAGAGAGACGGAGAAAAAATCAGGATATCGTCCATGTAAACGAAAACAAAAATGTTCAGCATGTCTCTCAGGACGTCGTTAACTAGTGCCTGAAAGACAGCTGGAGCGTTAACGAGGCCGAAAGGAAGAACCCGGTATTCAAAGTGCCCTAACGGAGTGTTAAACGCCGTCTTCCACTCGTCCCCTCCCTGATGCGCACGAGATGGTAGGCGTTACGAAGGTCCAATTTGGTGAAAAACCTGGCTCCCTGCAGGATCTCGAAGGCTGAAGACATAAGAGGAAGCGGATAACGATTCTTAACTGTTATGTCATTCAGCCCTCGATAATCCACGCATGGGCGCAGGGACCCGTCCTTCTTCTGAACAAAAAAACCCCGCTCCCGGCGGGAGAGGAGGAGGAGACTATGGTACCGGCGTGAAACCGACAAATAATCCTCGAGAGCCTTACGTGAGAGTATAATCTACCCCGGGGGAGTACAATACTACAGTCATACGACCGGTTGGAGGGAGAGAAGTGGCCTTGGAACAACACTGAACACCGTGCGCAGATCGTGATACTCCTCCGGCACCCCTGTCAAATCGCCAGGCTCCTCCTGTGAAGTAGAGACAGAGGAAACAGGAGGGATAGCAGACATTAAACAGGTCACATGACAAGAAACATTCCAGGATAGGATAGTATTACTAGACCAATTAATAGAAGGGTTATGGCGCACCAGCCAGGGATGACCCAAAACAACAGGTGTAAAAGGTGAACGAAAAATTAAAAAAGAAATGGTTTCGCTATGATTACCAGAGACAGTGAGGGTTAAAGGCAGCGTCTCACGCTGAATCTTGGGGAGAGAACTACCATCTAAAGCGAACAAGGCCGTGGGCTCCCTAACTGTCTGAGAGGAATGTCATGTTCCCGAGCCCAGGTCTCGTCCATAAAACAGCCCTCCGCCCCAGAGTCTATCAAGGCACTGCAGGAAGCAGATGAACCGGGCCAGCGGAGATGGACCGGAAAGGTAGTGCGTGATCCAGAAGGAGAGGCCTGAGTAGTTGCGCACCAGTAGCCCTCCTTTTACTGATGAGCTCTGGCTTTTACTGGACATGAGGTGACAAAATGACCAGCGGAGCCGCAGTAGAGACAGAGGCGATTGGTGATTCTCCGTTCCTTCTCCTTGGCCGAGATGCGGATACCCCCCAGCTGCATAGGCTCAGCATCCGAGCCGGCGGAGGAGGGTGGCAGTGATGCGGCAGGTGGCAGTGATGTGGAGAGGGGAGCAACGGAGAACGCGAGCTCCTTTCCACGAGCTCGGCGACGAAGATCAAACCGTCGCTCTATGCGAATAGCGAGAGCTATTAAGGAGTCCAGACAGGAAGGAACCTCCCGGGAGAGGATCTCATCCTTAACCTCGACGAGGAGACCCTCCAGAAAATGAGCGAGCAAAGCCGGCTCGCTCCAGTCACTAGAGGCAGCGAGAGTGCGAAACTCAATAGAATAATCCGTTATGGATCTATTCCCCTGACATAGGGAAGACAGGGCCCTGGAAGCCTCCTCGCCAAAAACAGAACGGTCAAAAACCCGTATCATCTCCTCCTTAAAGTCCTGATACTGGTTAATACACTCAGCCCTCGCCTCCCAGATTGCCGTGCCCCACTCACGCGCCCCGTCCGGTAAGGAGAGAAATGACGTAGGCGATGCGGGCTGCGCTCCTGGAGTAAGTGTTGGGCTGGAGAGAGAACACCACATCACACTGAGTGAGGAATGAGCGGCACTCAGTGGGCTCCCCAGAGTAACACGGCGGGTTGTTGATCCTGGGCTCCGGAGACTCGGAAACCCTGGAAGTGGGCGGTGGATCGAGGTGGAGTTGGTGAACCTGTCTTGTGAGGTCGGAGACTTGGACGGCCAGGGTCTCAACGGCATGTCGAGCAGCAGACAATTCCTCCTCGTGTCTGCCTAGCATCGCTCCCTGGATCTCGACGGCGGAGTGAAAAGGGTCCGGAGCCGCTGGGTCCATTCTTGGTCTGATTCTTCTGTTATGTACTTGAGTGAAGACCCAAAAGCGGTTTTAACAGAAAACAGAGTTCTTTAATGAAAAACAGGAATGGCATAAATCCTCTTCCAACGTAGTCAATGGAACAAAAAGAACGTTAGAATAATGCAGGATGCACCTGCCAGGCAGACTCCGACAGGATAGGACAAGGTGGAAGCAAACGGGACGACAGCTTGCTTCTGGCATCAAAAACACAAACAAGAATCAGACACTGAAAGTAGCAGGAACAGAGAGAGAAATAGAGACCTAATCAGAGGGGGAAGAGAGAACAGGTGGGAAGGAGTGAATGAGCTAGTTAGGGAGATGTAGAACAGCTGAAGAATGAGAGACATAGAAGGTAACCTAAAAAGACCAGCAGAGAGAGACAGAGTGAAGAGAAAGGACAGGAACAGACATAACAAGACATGACATGTCCAAATTCTTGTAAAAAAAGCTTACTATATGTCTACATTAGAGCAAATATTAAATGGCAAGTCAGTTAAGAACAAATTCTTATTTACAATGATGGCCTACCGGGGAACAGTGGGTTAAGTGCCTTGTTCAGGGGTAGAACAACAGATTTGTACCTTGTGGCATTGAGGAGTACACCACATCAGTCACTGGCTTTATCAATAAGTGCATCGAGGATGTCGTCCCAACAGTGACTGTACGTACATACCCCAACAAGAAGCCATGGATTACAGGCAACATTCGCACTGAGCTAAAGGGTAGAGCTGCAGCTTTCAAGGTGTGGGACTCTAACCCGGAGCTTACAAGAAATCCTGCTATGCCCTGTGACGAACCATCAAACAGGCAAAGCGTCAATACAGGGCTAAGATTGAATCATACTACACCGGCACCGATGCTTGTCTTATGTGGCAGGGCTTGCAAACTATTACAGACTACAAAGGGAAGCACGGCCGCGAGCTGCCCAGTGACAAGAGCCTACCATACGAGCTAAATCACTTCTACGCTCACTTTGAGGCAAGCAACACTGAGGCATGCATGAGAGCATCAGCTGTTCTGGATGACTGTGTGATCATGCTCTCCGTAGCCGATATGAGTAAGACCTTTAAACAGGTCAACATACACACGGCTGCTGGGCCAGGCGGATGACCAGGACATGTGCTTCGGGCATGTGCTGACCATCTGGCAGGTGTCTTCACTGACATTTTCAACATGTCCCTGATTGAGTCTGTAATACCAACATGTTTCAAGCAGACCACCATAGTCCCTGTGCCCAAGAACACAAAGGCAACCTGCCTAAATGACTACAGACCCGTAGCACTCACGTCCGTAGCCATGAAGGGCTTTGAAAGGTTGGTCATGGCTTACATCAACACCATTATCCCAGAAACCCTAGACCCACCTCCCTCTGCAACTGGATCCTGGACTTCCTGACGGGCTGCCCCCAGGTGGTGAGGGTAGGTAGCAACACATCTGCCACGCTGATCCTCAACACTGGAGCTCCCCAGGGGTGCGTGCTCAGTCCCCTCCTGTACTCTCTGTTCACCCACGACTGCATGGCCAGGCATGACTCCAACACCATCATTAAGTTTGCAGAAGACACAACAGTGGTAGGCCAGATCACCGACAACGACGAGACAGAGACCTGGCCGGGTGGTGCCAGAATAACAACCTCTCCCTCAACGTAATCAAGACAAATGAGATGATTGTGGACTACAGGAAAAGGAAGACTGAGCACTCCCCCATTCTCATCAACAGGGTTGCAGTGGAGCAGGTTGAGAGCTTCAAGTTCCTTGAAGTTCCTTGGTGTCGACATCAGAAACAAACTAGAATGGTCCAAACACACCAAGACAGTTGTGAAGAGGGCACGACAAAACCTATTCCCCTTCAGGATACTAAAAAGATTTGGCATGGGTCCTGAGATCCTCAAAATGTTCTACAGCTGGCCTCCCGGGTGGCGCAGTGGTCTAGGGCACTCCCACACATTGGCTAACCGGGCTATCTACATTGTGTCCCACCCACCACCCGCTAACCCCTCTTTTACGCTACTGCTACTCATCATATATGCATAGTCACTTTAACCATAATAATTTTAATTTTAAATAATAATTTTGCACGCCCAATTTTTCAGTTTTTGATTTGTTAAAAAAGTTTGAAATATCCAATAAATGTCGTCCCACTTCATGATTGTGTCCCACTTGTTGTTGATTCTTCACAAAAAATACAGTTTTATATTTTTATGTTTGAAGCCTGAAATGTGGCAAAAGGTCGCAAAGTTCAAGTGGGCCGAATACTTTCGCAAGGCACTGTATATACACGCAACATGCAACAATTTAAAAGATTTTACTGAGTTACAGTTTATATAAGGAAATCAGTGAATTGAAAGAAATAATTTAGGCCCTGATGTATGGATTTCACATGACTGGGAATACAGATATGCATCTGTTGACACATCTCCTTCGCATAGAGTTGATCAGGCTGTTGATTGTGGCCTGTGGAATGTTGTTCCGTTTTCAGCTCTTCCATGGCCTGCATACTCACCAACATGAGGTGATGAATACACATTATCTCTGTGCATTCAAATTGCCATAAATAAAACACAATTGTGTTCGTTGTCTGTAGCTTATGTTTGCCCATAACATAACCCCACTGCCACCATGGGGCACTGTTCACACTGTTTCTCCGTTTTACAGCGGAGAAATGGTGTAATTTGTCCATACTGAATTTTCATACATTGCCATCCAAATGAGCAATTGTCCAAGAAATGTACTTCAATGAGGATTTCTTACATTGTGACAGTGATGCATCATGAGAAAGCCGCACATGTTCAGATAAGCACGAGATTCCCTTTCATCCTATTTATTGAATATCGGAGAAATTATCTTCCAATATATTGCTCTAGTTATCCCCTGCACACGCAGCGGGAGTTTTGTCATCAACACAGCATGTTTTTTTTTGGTTCCTAGTGTTATTTTAGTGTTGTGTTGGGTGTCCTTCATTCGTCCATTTATTCCTTAATCCATTCGTTACTGTATCCTTCTGTCTCCAGGATGTCCTCCCAGGCAGCACCCGGCTGATGCTGGTCCAGTGTTGGTTCTCCCTGGGCTGTGCTCTGGGCTGCAGTCTCCACTTTCTCCAAGAGGGGGCTCTACACTGCTGTCTCAGCCTCCTGGCCTCCGTTGGCTGCTGGCGGGTCACTGCCAACTTCTCTGGAGCCATATCTCTAGGCTCTACACCCGTCACAGCTTTGAATGCTACTTTTCATTCTGCGTCACCCTCCTGACCTCCGTCCGCTCTCCTTGCTGTGGAGAGCCGTGGTCCTGGCCTTCGGCCCGGTCTCACCACAGTGCACCACCACGTCCAGTCAGAGGGGAGTCTCTGAAGTTCTGGATGCCGCTTAACATGTGCTACACCCTGTTGGTGGTCTGTGTCCAAGGGGATAGATCAATCAGAACTTGATTACCATTCAATCAAAGAATGAGTTAAATCAGTCAGCTGAGAGCAGTAGCACCACAAATAGAATCGCCTCTTAGAAACGTAAAGATCAGGGTCTTGTTCAGTCAGGAGAAAACATTTAAAAACTGAGTGAAATGACGGGAGGTATGACCTCAATTTGGCCAATAAGAGCACAGATTTTCATTTTCAGTCAATGTTTTGCTCCAGTGTACACTACTGAACATGACCCGAGTAGAATCACGTTTGTTAATTGAACTTCTCTATTGTCCTCCACAGAGGAGCAGTATGGCTGCCCAGGTAGTGAGGCCCTACTGCACACGGTGGCCCTGTGTATGGGGACTCTGCTGGTGCTCATGCTGACAGTAGGCCGCTGGACTGACATGCTCCTCATCCTCGTCACCTTCCTGGGGGGAGGCTGTCTGCCTGTTGCCCTCCCTGGTACTCCCCAAGTTCTGCCCCTGGTCAGTGTGACCCACAGCTTGAACACATCTAGCTCTCTCTGTTGCTCTGTTGGTCTTTCAGGGTTTTTTTCACCCTCTCTCTACAGGGACGGCAAACACATTTCTTCATAGGGTTGTGTGAAAACTATAGTTTTAAGCTTAGATATTTTTATGCTTATAATTTCTGACATTGGGTCGGCTATTTGTTAGTCAACTTGTCTAATTATACTGACCAAAAATATAAACACAACATGCAACTATTTCATTGATTTTACTTAGCTACAGTTCATGAGGAAATCAGTTAATTTAAATTAATAAATTAGGCCCGAATCTATGGATTTCACATGACTGGGAATACAGATATGGATCTATTGGTCACAGATACCTTAGGATCATGTCACAGTATTTTTGTGCATTCAAATTGCCATTGAAAAAATGCAATTGTGTTTGTTGTCCGTATCTTATGCCTGCCAATACCATAAGCCCCCCGCCACCATGGGGAACTGTTCACAACATTGATATCAGCAAACCGCTCGCCCACACGATGCCATACACATGGTCTGCGATTGAGGCCGGTTGGACGTAATGACAAATTCTCTAAAACAACATTGGAGGCAGCTTATGGTAGAGAAATTACCAAATGTTTTTTGGCAACAGTTCTGGTGGACATTCCTGCAGTCAGCATGCCAACTGCACGCTCCCTCAACTTGAGACATCTGTGGCATTGTTGACAACATTATTGAGTGGACTTTTATTGTCCCCAGCACCTGTGTAAAGACCATGCTGTTTTATCAGCTTATTGATATGTCACACGTGTCACGTGGATGGATTATCTTGGGAAAGGAGAAATGCTCACGAACAGGGATGTAAACAAATTTGTGCACAACATTTTTGAGAAATATTTTTGTGCGTATGGAAAATGTCTGGCGTCGTTTATTTCAGAGCATGAAACATGGGACCAACACTTTACATGTTGTATTTTATATTTTCGTTCAGTGTTTGTCTATACATGCAGCTTCTCGTCTCTCAACTTTGTCCCAGAAGACTAAATACAGAGGTGCTCACAAGAAAAATGTCAGAAATCAAAAGAATGAATGCATCAATAATCTAGTATAGTTGGCATCAGTTAAGTTCTCTTTAATTTCTGCTTCTCTCCCAGAGCGAGGATGTTTAGGGACTAAGGAGAACATGTAATACTTCTAAAACAGGGGAAAGGTTCTTCCTGTACAACATCAAATGATGTCAGTTTAACATATTTTATGGCACTGACTGTTGTGATTGCACGATAATAGTGTTCACTTCCCTCATGACAGCTTCTATTGTTCTTTAGGAAGGAGCAGAAGACATTCACAAGCAGATCTGTCCGGCATTCCAGAAGCCTGTCATCAGACAGCGACACACAGAAAGACTACCAGGCTGCAGAATACCACAACACAGACCAGTCACTGTTTAACTCTACCTCAGACAAAAAACTTTTACCTCAAATACAGCCATCTACTGGCCTGTCTCACTCAGTGATACTGTTGAAATCCAATACTGTCCCCATTTACATAGACATGTTAAGCTTTGATGTGGCGCAGCGGTCTAAAGCACTGCATCTCAGTGCCAGAAGCGTCACTACAGACACCCTGGTTCGATTCCAGGCTGTATCACAAACGGCTGTGATTGGGAGTCCCTCAGGGCGGCGCACAATTGGCCCAGTGTCGTCCGGGTTTGGCTGGGGTAAGCCATAATTGTAAATAAGAATTGTTTCTTAACTGACTTGCCTAGTTAAAGGTTCAAAAATAAAAATAAATGATGCTGTCATGTACACACCGTTTCTGTCATAAATCATATCAACATGGATGTTTGCTGTTTTATAACCTCGTTTGGACCTGTGAAGTGAGACCTAAACCATGCTTACACAAGGGGACTGATGTTTGTTTACTCTTATCTTCTCTTGAATTATTAACCAGTCTATTACCATAGTGACAAGGGTGTGGTTGCTAGAGCCACAGATATACAGTTTGTTCCCTGGCTACGTGACTTATGTTATTATATAAAGTTGCAGTAGATTTGTGGCGTAGCTAGGTATTGTATGCTATTTAGCTTTACCAGATGTCCAGACTATTCAAAATAGAACAGGTGTGTGTGTGTGTATCGTCTGTTTGCAGGCCCACCTATGGTGATCATTTCTATTATTTATTTAAGAAGCGTGGCAATACAGTGAGAGAAGGCGGGGGAATGCAGACTTAGCAGTTCAGTGGACGGTAAAATGGGGGGGGGGGTGATTAAAAGGAGAAGTAGAAGATAGAAGTTGAGTCGAAGAGCAGAGGGAGAGGTGTGTGTGTGTGGTAACTGTTGTCTGCACTGGGTGTACCTTGTCCTTTTAAAAACCTGTCATCAACACACCCAGTTGCACAACTTTAGGACATTTACATTTTAGTCATTTAGCAGACACCCTTGTCGAGGGCCACTTGCAGTCAAACAGGAAGTACAGACGTGCTTCTTGCTTTATCGACTAACCTGAAAGAGAGAAATGTGACTGTTTGGTTTATGATGCCAGGGCTATGGCTAGGGTTTTAAATAGTTGCAGATGGAAGCAGATTAGAGTTGAAACCGGGTATTAGATATAGGCCACAGGAAGGGCCTTGTTTATTCAGTAGAAGGGGTTCTACTGAATCAACTAAAAAGCCATTTATTTCATAGAGATGTAACAATTTGGGCTGTTTTCCTACAATGGCCATCTCCCCTTACCCAATCATATGAGTTGCGTTGTTAGTTTCCCCCTTTTCTGCATCTGGGTTTCTGGGTTCTTGAAGAAGGGGGGGGGGGGGGGCTGTGGGGGAGGGGCCTAGATTTTAGAGGCTGATGTCATCACTGAGCATGCTCCCTCTTGCAGCTGTGACATCACCGCAGCGCAGCATTCCATTCTTCAGACACTGGAACAACACAGACCCCCTGACCCAGCTCCCCCTCTAGCAGCTCCCCTTCTCTCTCAAGCCACTTCTCTCAGTTTAACCTCTCATTTCTCTCTCACATCATCTCTTACACAGTTCTGCACTGGGCCTGTGCCTTTCTCCTTTTCACCCTTCCATTATCAAGCCCCCTATCTTTTCTGAATCTTTCAACGTTCAGCCTCCCCCTTCTCTTGCACAAGCTTCTCTCTGGCTGGAATGAGGGTGCAGGCTCCACAAGGTTACGCTCCACTCAACGGCAAAACATTTGCTGATAGAGCTGATAAAGTCCGACTCAGGAGAGGAGAGCTCATACCATAACAGAGCTGATTTCTAACTCTCAGACATCCTGCAATCTCTCTCTTTCTCTCCGTCTGTACAGTTTCATTTTTGCGATGATTCGTTGCACTGTAATGTGTTTGTTCATTTACTGCTGCTATTAGTCCAGACACTGATTGAGGAAGGGGTTTGAATCGAACTTTAGTGAGAAGTAGACTTGTACTTTCTTTAGCCCTCAGCATTCAGTATTGGGGAAGATAGTCATGCGTTTTTGTTGATTTACAGCACTGCATTTGAGGCCAATAGTTAGTCGAGGCTAAACGAGAGAGCGTGATAGAACTGAGCGGGGGATGGGCAGACTCAATGAGGGAGGTAGGGGATATAAAACTGACAGGACAATGAGGGAAAGCGAAGAAGGAGAGAGTGGGCAGAGGAGAGCTACAGAAAGAGGGCAGCTGGAAAAGGCAGGTACAGTCACATCCTGTTGGATTTCAAAAGATAAAGAGGGAGGAAAAAAGTGGGAGGCCAGCATGTACTCTGTGATGCTGTACGTGCTGTGCGCATTACCAACGTGTGTGAGTGTGCCTGTGCGCCAGACTGCTTGTCTGAATGTGTCATGCTTTTTACTGCACTTTGTTGGTGATTAACTGTTCACCTTTTACGGTTGGGAAAGTGTTGTTGTCATTCAGCGGGAAAGGAAGGAGGAGGGGAGAGAGAGGGAGGGAGGTGCAGGAGGAAAAGGAGTGGCTTTCTGTAGATAGCTGTCCTTTCTGCCAGAGCTCGCCCTCTCAGTGGCGGTTTAGGAGTAACAATAGAGGAGCAGACCGGGAGTGCCGAGACAGAGAGGGAAAGACAGAATACAGAGCTGACGCCCACATTTTTCACTCAGGTACGTAACGGCACAGTAGAAGATCGGATTTGATACGGAAAGGAATGAGGTTTTAGTTTTTCACTGTTACACTTAGGCCATTATTAGGAGTCTCATTTCTAAGTAGTTAGGCCGCAGAGAGGATGTGAGGCTTTGTGCTAGTGTGTGTGTGTGTGTATGTATGTGTGTGTGTGTGTGTGTGTAGTCATGTGAGCGTGTATTTTTGACTGTTCAGGTAGGTTTTTCATGCATGAGTTCAGCACACTGTATGTATTAATATTTTAGAAATGTTTGTGTACATGTACTATACTGCGTGAGGGAGTGAAGCAGGTATGTGGTGTTTAAATGTTACAGGTTATGTCAGCTGGTGTAAAAAGTTATTTTGGCACAGTTGACAGAGCGTGTACACCGCCACACCTTGATGAAACGGAAGTTCAAGAGGTGACAATGCGAAGTTCTTTCTTTCTGGTGGGTTAAACATTCTGTGCCCTGACACAGATCAGCCATACGTTCTGTACGTTCATGTATGGATGAGTGTTGAAACGGCAGAGATGATTAGGCATTCAAAAGACACCTCCCACCGGAATTTAGCACCATCGGGCCTCAGTGTGTTCAATAGTCTCGACGGTATGCCTATCTTGTCCCTCACACCTGCTAGTTACGGTGGGACGTTATGTTGTGCGTTGCATTCTGTGTTTCAGCATCATGGCGTCGGCTGCTCCGCAGAAGAGGATGGTTTCCTCGGTCTTCATCACGCTGACGTCCCCTTACAGAGCCACCGTCACTCAGCACCAACACACGCGCACACACAGTGCCACCGCCAATGACATGCCACATGCAGCCATGCGGGTTAGCCCAGAGGACAGCAGCACCCGTAAGCCCAGTGTCAGTGACACGCAGCATGGTTCCATACATAGGCAAGAGAGGACTCCATCTGAGTCCCAGGGCAGTGCACAGAATGGGGACCAGAGCTCCACACCTTCCCTGGCCAGACCCTCAAGACCCAGACCTCCACCCAGCCCAGTGACCCCTAACCTCACCCTGGGTCCGGAAGACACGCAGCAGACAGATACCGCAGCATACAAGGGTCCTGAGGGTAATGAGGAGCAGCCAATACATTCATTACAAAAGCTGTAATTTTGTTGTGAAGAAATCTAGATATTACAATTTACACGTGACAGGATTGTTATGAATGATAACAAAGTACATTTTGAAATAGCACGTTGACCGGCAGGGTTGTGATGCTGAATGCAGTGTTATTATTGCTACACTGGAACCTCTTTTCCTCACAGAGCTCCCTCCTCCACCTCCCCTTCCTCCTGTGTCTGTGGATGCTGAACTGACGGAGGATCTTGCACCTCTCCTGCCTCCTCCACCCGTACAGGAGACGCCAACTGCTCCCATCCTCCGACCTGTGTATCCAGACAGACCAACAGTGTCTGAACAACCGGTAAGATTGACCCTAGTATTCTACATCCCATGCCATGTTATTGCTAGCCCTGGCACGATGACCGTAGAAGTTGTTAAGGCTGTACAAACCTATGCGGAGCCAGGCTATATTATTGCCGTTCAACGCCCTCCATGTTTAGATTTCTTCTGACAATACTATATAACAGTTCCCCATATATTTCTCACGAGACCTCATCTCTTGACCATTCTGTTGAAATGTTCAATAATGTCTTAGCAGGCCATGATACTGAGAGGTGCCATTCGCTGTGTGCAGAGACTCTAACGTGTATATGACATCCGTTGAGGAGACAACAAGGATGCATCTGTAGTACAGATTAGTGGGGGGGAAACACAGCTGTCTTTTGGATACAGTGGATGACACAGCACAAAAACACATTAGCACCCGCTTCTAAAGTACTTATACATTTTCTTTCGCAAATTTTTTTAAATTCAGAAACCGGACTGTTGATCACTCTCAGGGAAACTTTACCCTCCCTGTCACCCCATTATTCTTTTCTCCAACTCTCAGTCGAAACAATAACAGCACAAACCAATAAAGATGCCTGAATGGAGAGAGCAGAACTATTGGGTACATGGAGTGTTGTTCCCCTTTCTCTGTGGCACTGGGGAGTTTATGTATTTTTTGCTAAGAACAGTGTGTGTGTGTGTGTGTGTGTGTGTGTGTGTGTGTGTGTGTGTGTGTGTGTGTGTGTGAGACCTTTCTCTGTAACCATGAACTGAATCCCTCTCGATCCGGAAAGTTTGGACAAAAAAAACCTACAAAATGCTCAAATTTTGAGACTGAGAAAACAGAGAGAAAATAGTGTATTGACTTTACTTTAAAATGGCACTGTTGAGGAAGGCTGAAGAATAGCGTGTCTGTGTGCCAAACATAATGATTAGTCACGCAAGTGAAGAATCTTTGACTTAATCCCCCTTTTTTTTACCCACAGAACTTTGCAGTGAATAGACCGCCAGAGCAAAGAACACCATCTAGTGGGGGGGAACAGAAGGAACCGTCCCAGGAGCAGCTACAGATGGTGGAGAGCAAGGGTAAGGTGAAACTGTGTCTGCGACCTTATAGAAATGTCACCCGGGTATGTAACTTTTTACAATTCACCGTTAAGATATCAGGGCTCGAATTAACCCCATAACAAATCAAGGACACCACATAACAATTGAAATATCAAATAATCCTCCACACACACACAATTGTAAGCGATTTCAACATTACGCACCCTCAAGACTCAATGTGTAATTTTACCCTGCTTGATATGTGAATGTGTGCTTCGTAGAGGTGTGTGGCTTCTGCCGTAAGCCTGTGGCTCTGAGTGAAACTGCCATAGAGGCTCTGAACAGGACATACCACGCCAGTTGCTTCCAGTGCAGACAGTGCCATATCCCTCTGGCTGGTAAACTGTACTACAATAAGGCAGGAATACCACTCTGTGAGGACTGTTACCAGGTATAAACAACCTCCTGGGGAGGAACAGTACATGTTGTAGAGATTGACTTAAGATGAAGATGATGATGATGATAAACTACTCTCTTTCCTGCAGGCCAGTTTGGAACTTTGCTGGGCATGTGGGGAAGTTATCAAAGACCATGTTATCCGTGCACTGGAAAGAGCTTACCACCCACCTTGCTTTATCTGTGCGACGTGCAGCCAACCAATTGGAGAGCAGAGATTCGCTCAGGGAGAGGTTGGGGAAGTGTATTGCCTCCAGGATTACTACAGGTAAACAAACGCATTACGACACAAATCTCCGTCTTCTGTTCCCGACACACTCGTGTATCCTGATTACCTGAGGATGAGAGCTACTAAATGGGCTTGATGTTGTAATTGAAAATAATGAATCATGAATACATAATAATGAAATGAGGTCCTCTTGTCTGATTTGTTTGTTGAAGGAAATACGCTCCCCAGTGTAGTGCCTGCCAGCAGCTGATCATTCCAAGAGAGGATGGCACGGACAGCTTCACCGTGGAGTGCCTGGGACGCTCCTTCCACGAGGACTGCTATCGCTGTGAGGTACAGGACACGATCAAGAGAAAGGCTCTTTATATGTTAGTGTGATATGTGTTCGCTATATTTGCATGCCGATCTCAATCAGCTGAATAATTACTGGGGATTGGTTTCTTCACAATCAGTTCAGTACAGCAAGAATAGAATAACGTTAGAATAGAATAATTTAATTTTTCCCAGAGGAAACTTTGTCTGTGGCATCTGAATCTCACAACCTTTTCCCTTTTATACACCCTGTGTTCAGGTCTGCAGTACCCAGCTCTCCCCAGAGCCAAACGACCATGGCTGCCATCCACTGGATGAGAGGGTGCTGTGTAAGTCTTGTCACCTGACCATGGTTCAGTCTGCCCAGCTCTAATACTGAACTCAGAACCAGGGCCCATATTCAGGGTTTGGGAGTAACTGATTACATGTATCTGATTACAAAAAAAACTTTACCTTTAACCAGGTACGTTACCAGCAATGTAATCCCATTACATGTAATGTAATCCTATTACAGATACATTTGAAAATGTACCCTCTTGGATTAATTTTAAATTTAGGAAGAATGTTTGCGAAGTGATGACACCTTTTTGTTTTCTCAATGACATTTAATTCAGCGTTGGAAAAATGTGTTCGTTTAAGTGTGCTCCACCTGAGCGGGTCTGAACACAAGTCCGAGACCACTATGATGACACATCAAATGTTTGATGGATCCTTTTTGTCTTCTTTAATGCCTCGTAGGGGGAAAGTAATCAAAAAGTAATATGATTACATTACTGAGTTTGGGTAATCCAAAAGTTATGTTACTGATTGCAATTTTGGACAGGTAACTAACTAGTTACTGTAACCAAACTAATTACATTTAGAAATTACCAAACTCTGCCCGTATTCATAAAGCGTCTCAGAAAAGCAGCCACGGTCTAGAATCAGTTTTGCCTTTTAGATCGTAATGAATAAGATTGAATGGAAAGGGCAGACCTGATCCTAGATCAGCATTCCTACTCTGAGATCCTTTATGAATACGGGCACAGGAACCAGGGTGGGACGCTCCAACTGTGCAATGTGGCATATGGAGAGACAGGCTGAAAGTCAACGGAGTAGGTCCTGATTGGATTGTAAAGGAGAAATATCGATGAAACTGGGAAAGAAGACGAGCCTTCCTAGTTCTGCATCATGGGAATAAGTCGTTGGACTTCGAATGTAACAAACTTTCTTCATCACACAGCATTTAGAAATGATTTGCAATTATTGTTTACGTAGCAAGACATGTTTATCAATTGCCTCCTATACTTCTTTCATAATTGATACTTTTGCACTCTTTTTTTTTTTTTTTACCCACACTAGTAAATGCACCAAAGATATTTATTCAACATACATTTTCAAGTATTTTGTCGTATGCATTCTTTGAATATTATGTAGTGCTCAGTGCTGTATGTTCATTCTCAATATATCCTTTCATATGAGAAAATAAACTAATATATTATATAGTATTGTGCTTCATTTTTTTGTTGTTGTTGCTTCCCTTGCTCTCTCCACGTTGTCAATCTTTTTTTGAGACAGGCATGTTCTATGTATGGCTTGCATGCATAATTTACTCAAGGAACACAGTGAACATTAACTAAGTAAAGAAACATATTAGTTATAGGATATATACAAGGAAAATTACATATGCAAGAGGAATTAAACCAGAGGCTGTACAGTTCTAATAAATCATGATGGGGTTGGACATGGTGTTATGCAATTTCAGAGCACAGTCG
This sequence comes from Oncorhynchus masou masou, assembly GCF_036934945.1. NCBI lineage: Eukaryota > Metazoa > Chordata > Actinopteri > Salmoniformes > Salmonidae > Oncorhynchus > Oncorhynchus masou. The sequence continues at coordinate 46,803,412 of NC_088216.1, read as the reverse complement.
ACGTGCCATTAAAACCTTCACAAATGAGTTTGGCCTACCAAGATTCTGTGGTCAACAACTTGCGTAATCGACACCCTTTAGAACAGAACACTCAACAAAGCCATAATACAAATAGGCTCTTTGATTTAGGAAGAATTATGTGTGTCCTGTCAATGCACGTACATAATACATGCAGGCAAAGTGTGCCATCATCATTTGCCTTCACAGCACAGGGTTGCCTTGGAATAAGCCATTTTGGGAGAATCACGGATCACCTCAGGCAACATACTAACCGAATGGCTTCTCAATTCATTAAAACCTCAGAGGCTGCATAGATGTGTTTGATAATACGAAGTGTATAAGAGGTCATACAATAAGTTTTGTAGTGATTCCTATGTTGATGGTGTAAATAATATTTGTTTGTCTGTGGTGTGTAATGAGGAACAACCAGACTGCAATTGACACATTTATGAAATTGCTTATTCCAGTTACTAATAAGCATGCACCCGTTAAAAAAATAACTACAAATTGTTAAATCACTGTGGATTGACGAGGCATTGAAAAATGTTATGGTTTAGAGGGATGAGGCAAAAGGAATGGCAAATAAGTCTGGCTGCACAACCAATTGGCAAACACACTGCAAATTGAGAAATCATGTAACTAAACTGAATAAAAAGAAGAAGAAATTATACTATGAAACAAAGAAATTATATAAACAATGATAACAAGCTTTGCAAACAGCAAACAGCTCCATCATTTATTGAATCAGATGGCTCATTCATCACAAAACCCACTGACATTCCCAATTACTTTAATTATGTTTTCATTGGCAAGATTAACAAATTTAGGCATGACATGCCAGCAACGAACTCTGACACAACACATCCAAATAAAACTGATAAAATGATACAAGACAAGCCTTTTCATTTTGAATTCTGTAAAGTGAGTGTGGAAGAGGTGAAAAAAGGATTGTCTATCAACAATAACAAGCCACCGGGGTCTGACAACTTGGATGTAAAATTACTGATAATAATAGCGGACAATATTGCCACTCCTATTTGCCATATATTCAATCTAAGCCTACTAGAAAGTTTGTTAGAAAGCAAAAGTCATTCCGTTACCCAAGTATAGTAAAGCCCCCTTCACTGTCTCAAATAGCTGACCAATTAGCCTGTTACCAACCCTTACCAAACTTTTGGAAACAATTGTGTTCAACCAGTTACAATGCTATTTTACTGTAAACAAATTGACAACAGACTTTCAGCACGCCTATAGGGAACGACATTCAACAAGCACGGCACTTACACAAATGACTGATAATTGGCTGAAAAATATTCTGGGTGCTGTTTTGTTAGAATTCAGTGTGGCTTTTAACATTATCGTCATAATTTGCTGCTGGAAAAATGTGTGTTCCACTGGCTAAAGCCAGTGTGTCTATGAATGCGCATGACTCAATACTACACGTCAGCTACCACAGCGAGTGAAATCACCAAAACACTTAACAAAGAGCTGCAGTTAGTTTCAGAAAGGGTGGCAAAGAATATGTTAGTCCTAAATATTTCAGAAACTAAAAGCATTGTATTTGGGACAAATCATTCACTAAACCCTAAACCTCAACTAAACCTTGTAATTAATCATGTGGAAATTGAGCAAGATGATGCGACTAAACTGCTCGGAGTAACCCTGGGTTGTAAAACCGTCATGGTCAAAACATATTGATACAACAGCAGCTAACTCTGTCCAAAATAAAGCACTGCTTTGCCTTCTTAACAACACTATCAACAAGGCAGGTCCTACAGGTCCTAGTTTTGTCATACCTGGACTACTGTTCAGTCGTGTGGTCAGGTGCTTCCAGACAAACTAAACACCTTCTTTGCCCGCTTTGAGGAAAATACAGTGCCACCGTTGCAGCCCACTGACAAGGGCTGTGCAATTGGGTCCTGTACATTCTGACGGGCCACCCCTGGTGGTGAAGGTAGGAAACAACATCTCCACTTCACTGACCCTCAACACTGGGGCCCCACACGAGTGCATGCTCAGCTTCCTCCTGTACTCCCTGTTCACCCATGACTTCGTGGCCATGCACGCCTCCAACTCAATCATCAAGTTTGCAGACGACACAACAGGAAGCTGAAGAAATTTGGTATGTCACCTAAAACTTTGACAAACTTTTACAGATGCACAATCGAGAGCATCCTGTCGGGCTGTACCACCGCCTGGTACGGGAACTGCACAGCTTTCAACTGCAAGGCTCTCCAGAGGGTGGTGCGGTCTGCACAACGCATCACCGGGGGCAAACTACCTGCCCTCCAAGACACCTACAGCACCGATGTCACAGGAAGGCCAAAAAGATCATCAAGGACATCAACCACCCGAGCCACTGCCTGTTCACCCCCACTACCATCCAGAAGGCGAGGTCAGTACAGGTGCATCAAAGCTGGGACCGAGAGACTGAATAACAGCTTCTATCTCAAGGCCATCAGACTGCTAAACAGCAATCACTAACTCAGAGAGGCTGCTGCCTACATAGAGACTCATATCACTGACCACTATAATAAATGGATCACTAGTCACTTTAAACAATGCCACTTTAATATTTTCCCAGATATGTTAGCATATCTTACTTTACTCATCTCATTACCATCTATTGCATCTTGCCTATGCCGCTCGGCCATCGCTCATCCATATATTTATATGTACATATTCTTTTCCATCCCTTGAGATTTGTGTGTATTAAGTAGTTGTTGGGGAATTATTAGTTTACTTGTTAGATATTACTGCACTGTCGGAACTAGAAGCACAAGCATTTCGCTTGCTCGCATTAACATCTGCTAACCATGTGTATGTGGCCAATAAAATTTGATTTGATTTGAGGGACCTCGGAAAATTACAATTGGCTCAGAACAGGGCAGCATGGCTGGCCCTTAAATGTACAAGGAGAACTAACATTAATAATATGCATGTAAATCTCTCATGGCTCAAGGTGGAGGAGAGATTGACTTCATCACTCCTTGTTTTTGTAAGAAGTGTTGACATGCTGAATGCACAGAGGTGTCTGTTTAAACTACTCGCACACAGCTCGGACACCCATGCATACCCCACAAAACATGCCACCAGAGGTTTCTTCACAGTCCCCAAGTCAAGAACAGAATCTGGGCGGTGCACAGTACTATATCGAACAGACACACACCCTACATTGTAAAATTGTTGTATGGTGGTTTTATACATTTTGTATTGTAAATATGTAATGGTGTAATAATGTTACACGAAGTACTGTTTTATAGTTTGTTTTATGCGTGATGTAAGTTCATTAATGTGTTTGGACCCCAGGTACCCTACATTGTAAAATTGTTGTATGGTGGTTTTATACATTTTGTATTGTAAATATGTAATGGTGTAATAATGTTACACGAAGTACTGTTTTATAGTTTGTTTTATGCGTGATGTAAGTTCATTAATGTGTTTGGACCCCAGGAAGAGCTGCTGCTGCCTTTTAAGGACCCCTAAAAAATACAAAATAGGACTGCTTCGACTTTTGTCTAGACGGTATACAGTTTATGTCAAAATTGACCAGAATGTACTTTTCATGGGAGGTTAGGATAATTTACGCAGCAGATTAGGAGAATAAAAGTACCAGGTTATGATAATTAGGTTAAGGTTAGGAAACGGGTTAGGGTTATCTTAAATGCAACAACATAAAACAAGTTAAGAAATCAAGTTGACATAAACCGTATACCCTCTAGCCTTGAGTAGCTGTCGCATGATCTCGGGAGCGCGCAAGTCATGAGAAACGAAGCCGTCGTCACAGGGAAGCGCGCAGCTCGCACCCTATCTCTGGAGAATACACACACATTCGGATGGATTGGGACAGAGCTAGGCCAAGATCATTTTTACACGGACTCACTCGTCGTTCATTTTGTAAGGCGGATTTCCCGACCAGCGGGGATTAAAACGTGCTAGAGCATATGTATGAAGGGGGAAAGTAACGTACAGTATGGTTCGGGAAACCAGACACCTTTGGGTGGGAAATTTACCCGAACATGTTCGAGAGGAGAAAATTGTCGAACATTTTAAACGGTAAGTTAATGTTACGCAAGAGGGTTATGGAGAGGTAGCGCGCGTTATGTCCAATAGCTAGCCAGCTGAGCTAGCTAACGTTAGCCATCATCTACATTCAACACCAAACGGCCTCTGTTGTTTGGAAGATTTTGCTTTGCCCTTGATATTTTTAACCAACACACAACAGCGTGCCACTTGCATAAAAAAGTCACAATTTGATGGATTCCAGCAAACTGAAATGCCACTGAACGCTCGTTAGCTACCATTTTGTCGTCGCTCACTTGATGGGTAACTACAGTCTACATCATGCCTGACTAGTTAAGCATGAAAGATAGCTAACATGCTAGCTAGGTATTTAGCTAGCTAATGTTATTATTAAAATGTGTTAAGACACTTCGTCTACTAGTTATGCATTTACAACGGTAGTTGGATTACTTAATAATGAATAGGTTATCAAACTGTTGCGTTAAATGCATCATTTCTCCACGTTCTTCTGAAGCTAGCTTCGTTTAAGATAGCTAGCATAATTCGCTAGCGGAATATGTGGTGTTTGATTGCCTGGCGGCGAGTTGATCAACTTGCCAGTAAGGTGAAATATGAAAGCCCTCGCTTAACATATGGACTTAATGTTTCTATTGCTCGTTTAATGCATAATTCAACACGTATTCCCTGCAATTTTCCGCTGTTCATATCGTCCGAAAATCGGCTAACATCAATCGCACTTGATCCTCCATCGTCCGAAAACTAAAAGTTGCAGGGAGATTGCGATTATGATCAAGGTAATTTCCAAATTATACATCGTGATCCGCGACTTTCAGCCTAGGTTCTGGGAACTAGCTTTCAGTATGTGCTTGATTTGGGATTAAATAAGTGCGGGGGCTGTCTTTCTCCAAATTGGTCCGTTCGACCTTTCAACGATATTCACAAATTACAATATGCTATAGAGTCCTCTGATTATTAATTGAAGTGTTTATACACATTTCCCATGACGTTTAACATGTTCATGACTGTTATTGTAGCCCACATGAAAAAGTAGGCGTTATTGACACTGGAATGCTGCTATGTCTGAACCCATGTAGGCCAACTATCTCCTGCCGTTGTGCCCTTGATCAAGGCACTTAGCCACCCACCACCACACACAGTAGAACTGCACTGTTAGTCACAGTCACATGCTATCGAAATGTGGTCAACCCTCCATCTGGAGAACTACTGGTTGTGCAGGCTTGGCTTTTGATCCAGCACAGAAACACACAAGTCTCTTTCATCACGGTCCTGTTGAGCAGCCACTGTTTAGGCAACAATGTGGTTAGATCAGGGCATGAACAAAAGCCTGGACACCTAGTTGCCACCCAAAATTACAGGCAAATACTTTTGTCTTTATAAAATGGAATTGTGCATTAAATGAATCAGGGATCACATTTTTTATTTTACCATAACAAAGCAAGTCAGTTGAGAATAAATTCTTATTTTCAATGATGGCCTAGGAACAGTGGGTAAACTGCCTTGTTCAGGGGCAGAACCACATTTTTACCTTGCCAGCTCGGGGATTCAATCTTGCAACCTTTCCGTTACAAGTCCAATTCTCTAACCACTAGGCTACTTGCCGCCTCAAATGGCTACTTCAAAGCAAGGTATCTAACTGGGCATGTTTATATATACAACTCAAATATTACTGTTTCAGGTGAGATCTATGCACAGCAAGATTTGTCTGGCTTTTTTTCTTTTTAATATATTTTTTACTTTGTCCAATTACATGGCTACTGTTTAATAGAGGGGGAATCCCAGCTTTCCAACAGTGCATATTTATTTAGGCTATCTACAGTGCAGGTGGAAAGGTGACTAGGACCATAATGTTTAGTTAGCTATAGTTAACTAGCCAGATAATTCAAAACAGAATTTGTAACAGTTGACTACCCAGTTAGTTGGTTTATTTTATACCTGCTGCTGAAATGTCGTGCTCGCACTGGTACACACAGACATGCGCTGAAGGGTTATTAAGATCATGGCTGACATGTAGATTTTTAAAATTATTGATAATATTTAAGTATGCTTTCATTAATTACATTAACAAAGGTTATTAAACAAATTTCGACAACCTTTCAAACCCTCATTTTTCAACTTGGAACAGCGCTTTCAGGCTGGTGTATTTTCAGTCTGCGCAATCTCAAGCAGCCTACTGTCACACACAGATTCACAGACCAGTGGCAAATAAACTGAATCAGGAAATGAATGCCCACTGCATTGCTATTCAGTGCATATTCTGCTTTGATCAAGCATTTTTGTCTCTGTTAATCTGGGCCGGCGATAAGCTACTTTTATAGAAGAGCCAGTACGCAATTCCCTAGACATTTGAAGTGCCGGTATGTTGCTCTGGCCCAAGTCAAGCACTGCTTTCAGCTAAGCGCCAGATTCAGTGAACATGAGCACTGTGTGCACCTGCACAAGGATCTAGTGTTTCAGTGTACAACTACTGAAGAGCACCTTCTTTTAGACATGCTCACTAATGTATTCATATTAAAGAAAGCCTGTAGTGTAGCTCTCAAACCCTTTTCCGTACCTAGGGTTTTCATGGCTGGCTCCATGTAAACTACAATTCTGACTGTGTTTTAGCATTTAGAAATGTTATTAATCGTTTTCCAAACATATGCTGATATGCTCCTTTCACATCAGCAAGAAATAATCTTTAAAATAAAAAAGATACACCGACTGTAGCAGTTTTGCAAAGATCCACAAGCTGTGTGTCTCAGTTGACGGACTACACTTCCTACCCAGCTACGGTATTCGGAGCATGCTAGATGGATAATTGGCACAGGTGGCTGCCTATGTCTTCAGTCTGTCTTTCGTTAACAAGCAGTGTAACTTAAGATAAGACTATGTGGGAACCCTTAACCCTATAAATTAAAACAAACTATAAAAGTCTAAGCCGTAATATATATTTATGAGATAATTATTTGATAAAATATTGAATTTGGACTTTACTACTAAACTCAGTATAATGAAACGTTCTCTCACTGTCAACTGTTTATTTTCAGCAAACTTAACGTGTAAATATTTGTATGAACATAAGATTCAACAACTAAGACTTAAACTGAACAAGTTCCACAGACATGTGACTAACATACATGGAATAATGTGTCCCTGAACAAAGGGGAGGTCAAAATCAAAAGTAACAGTCAGTATCTGTTGTGGCCACCAGCTGCATTAAGTGCTGTAGTGCATCTCCTCCTCATGGACTCCACCAGGTTTTCCAGTTCTTGCTGTGAGATGTTACCCCACTCTTCCACCAAGGCACCTGCCAGTTGCCGCACATTTCTGGGGGGGGTGGCCCTAGTCCTCGTCCTCACCCTCCGCTCCAACATGTCCCAGGCGTACTCAATGGGATTGAGATCTGGGCTCTTCGCTGGCCATGGCAGAACACTGACATTCCTGTCTTGCAGGAAATCACACACAGAACGAGCAGTATGGCTGGTGGCATTGTCATGCTGGAGGGTCATGTCAGGATGAGCCTGGATGGTCATGTCAGGATGAGCCCGCAGGAAGGGTAACACGTGAGAGAGGAGGTTGTCTTCCCTGTAATGTACAGCGTTGAGATTGCCTGCAATGACAACAAGCTCAGTCCGATGATGCTGTGACACACCGCCCCAGACCATGATGGACCCTCCACCTCCAAATCGATCCCGCTCCAGAGTACAGGCCTCGGTGTAACGCTCATTCCTTCGACGATAAACGCAAATCCGACCATCACCCCTGGTAAGACGAAACCACGACTCGAAGAGCACTTTTTGTATGTCCTGTCTGGTCCAGCGACAGTGGGTTTGTGCCCATACAAGCCCTCAGTCCAGCCTATTTCGGACAGTCTGAGTACTGATGGAGGGTTTGTGCGTTCCTGTTGTAACCCTGGCAGTTGTTGTTGCCATCCTGTACCTGTCCCGGAAGTGTGATGTTTGGATGTACCGATCCTGTGCAGGTGTTACACGTGGTCTGCCACTGTGAGGACGATCAGCTGTCCGTCCTGTCTCCCTGAAGCGCTGTCTTAGGCGTCTCAGAGTACAAACACTGCAATTTATTGCCCTGGCCACATCTGCAGTCCTCATGCCTCCTTGCAGCATGCCTAAGGCACATTCATGCAGATGAACAGGGACCCTGGGCATGTTTCTTTTGGTGTTTTTCAGCGTCAGTTAGTGTCCTAAGTTTTCATAACTGTGACCTTAATTGCTGTTAGTGTCTTAACGACCGTTCCACAGGTGCATGTTCATTAATTGTTTATGGTTCATTGAACAAGCATGGGAAACAGTGTTTAAACCCTTTACAATGAAGATCTGCAAGTTATTTGGATTTTTACGAATTCTCTTTGAAAGACAGGGTCCTGATAAGGGGACGTTTCTTTTTTTGCTGAGTTTATAACCCATAGAAACGCATTGAATAACACAGAAAGTCAAAAAATCATAGGGAGTAAGGTTTTGAATTGTCTGTCCTATATCTAGGAAATATTAGAAAGCTCAGGATTTAACCCGTTTTTGTTGGCATAAGACTACCTCCATACTTCCATTAATTTGTATGGGTTACCTTCATACGAGTCCAGTGACACGTGGTGGCCATGGAGTAAAATTGAGAATGCCATCGTGAGAGTCTTCCCCTTCCACAGTCGGATAATATTAGTTTCTTGCCCAAATGGTTTGGGCGCTGCAGACTTGATTTGGCACATGAGCGTTACCGACTTCAGACAAGTCCCTTGGTTACTTGAGGGGGTCGTAGCGCAAAACGGAGAACACCATCGTGTTTCTCGGTCAAACCGTTGAAATGCTAGCCGTTTTAATGAGGTGACAAATTTTCAGCATGTCTTGTGGTCTGACAAACGTGTCTTCCTCGGCCACCTTCCACCTCAGATGTAGAAGGGTGACTTTATAGGCGGATGTGGTGGATTGAGACGCAGCCCATGCAAAACAACCATCTCTAACTTAAACTGACAGATTTTATGGGGATCTTTTGTACCATATTACTTAGACTCTAAAGGATGACCCTTTCTTTTGTTTTTTGAAATTTGTTTCTTACTGATATGAACGATGCATGTTAATATTTAGAGCATTCCTCCCCCGGTCAGAAGATACTATCTTCAGTAGGCTTTAAAGGCCCAATGCTGCTGTTTTTTTTATATCAATATAAAATTATATCTGGGTAACAATAAATAGATTTCTATTCAAATGGCCAAAAATTGCATTTTTAGCAAACTTGTTTCTCGAGCACAAATTTTGCATAGACATTCAGAGTGGGGAGGGGAAAACTAGCTGTTATTTGGCAGAGAGGATCTGAATTCTTCTTTTGTTATTAGTCTTAAATAATTTACTGCCTGGTGATGTGACCATGGAAGGCCAAAACTCCATCCCACCAAAACAGGCTGATATTTCAAGTGGTGTTTTCAGAATACTCTTCCACTAAAAGAGCATTATCGTTTTCACGGTATTATTCCAACCTCGGTGTGGAAAATGTTTTATTTACATATCAATCTAGTTTTTGACTTTACTAGGCCGTTAACCAATTGACCACATGTTGATGTCACCATGGAAAAGCCGAAACCCCCGCCCATGCAAACCTACTGATTTAGAAGGTTCTGTGTAGATTGTATTTTTAACCAGCAACTTTCAGGAATAACACTGATCAACAATTTTCACACTGACAGCGTTAGTTTCATCAGCAATATGATACAAAACACAGGAAAAACAGAATTGCGCTGTGGTGGGCCTTTTAAGATGAGCAAAGACATTATTCCTTTGTTTTATTTTTTTTTACCACACCAAGGTCACAAAAGGCTTGGCCCTCCACTAATGTTAATTTAACTCATTGGCTGGCAAAAGCAGACTCCTGTGTTTTCTTTGCTGTTTAATTATGTTTTTCCAACTGATGATTATGCTCATGAGTGAAGGGACATGTACATAGTCCTCTCAATAAAGTGTGACGTCTCTTCCCTTTTTGTTCTTGCTCCTCAGCTATGGACGCGTCGAGAGCGTCAAGGTCCTGCGGAAGCGTGGGTCGGAGGGTGGCGTGGCAGCCTTTGTGGATTTTGTGGATATCAAAAGTGCACAGAAGGCTCACAATGCTGTCAACAAGATGGGGGACAGGGACCTGCGCACTGACTACAATGAACCTGGGTCTGTCCCTAGTGCTGTTCGGGGCCTTGATGACAACCCCCCCTCGAGCAGTCACGGGCGGGATGTTTCAGGATTCTCTAGGGGGGCAGTGGGTCCAGTGTTTGGCCCCCCAGTGTCCATTCACACCAGAGAGGGGCGTTATGAACGGATAAGAGATGGGTAAGTGGACATGGTCACCTCTGAGGGATCAGGGTGTCAGTAAAAAAATAAAAAAAATTCTCCCGCAATCACATGATTTCCTTGTTGGGTTATTAATAGAACAAGGAGAATATATTCCTTACAGTTTCATATTAAGGTAACCTAGGAAACGAGGCCTTCTCCATCTGCACAGACCTGTCCTTTCTCGCGGGATCTAAGTGAAATATTTATGCAAATCTATTGGTCATTTAAAGGTATGGATATGAGGTATTATCATTCAAAATTTCGGATTTATTGTGTGAGACGTATCCTGCTTTCAAGTTGGATATGACACCTGTGGGGAATATCCTGGTGAGTTTGGATATATCACATTTGTTGGAATTTATCCTGGTGAATTTTTGGGGGTAATTAGATTTTCCGAACCATGGATTCTAACCACAATTTACCTGGGATCGTCGTTGCTTGGAAGTAAATCGTTGCCTGTGATGGATTTAATACCCCTATATTTTCTTGAATTATTTTCGGACAGGTTCATTTATGTATGGACTATACATCAGAAAAGACAGACCATTTTTTTTTCCACTGCTGGACATAAACTATTTTTCTGGATGTCTCCAAACCAAGGATGTCTGCTTCTTGTCTGGATTTAAATAACATCATGGACCAAAGGATGTAAGTTGCCATTGAAAGGATGTAAATTGGCTAGGCATCAGTCATCACAGTGCCCCATCAGTACATCATTCACCGCTAATTGATCATTTTCAGACAAGGAAACTATTTTACAGGGTATTATTGTAATTTAGTAAGGTGCTTATATCAAAAGGAACTAAAGAGAAACTGAGGAGTATCAGAACACTCATCAAGAAATTCCATGGAAATATTTTTGGGGAGAGCGATGGCCACGAAGACAACTGAAGACATGCATTTTGGATGTACCTGCCTTGTGGAAGAATGGATGTAACCCCTGTATTGGATGTAAGGATGTTGGGTATAGGATGTACACATGTGTAACTGCATTTCCATTGCTGGATTATTCCGCTCCAGTGTGGATTTAGCTGTATATCCTCTCAGCATCAATATTTGGTTTGGGTTACGAACAAAGAATAGAAACATCAGCATTTTCAGCGAAAATCGAATGAAGACTGAAGAGGATGTCGTCTACACAAAGTGATGGGAGTTGTCGGTCTATTTTGCCTTTGGGATATGGAAAAGGCCTATTTTAAGGAATTAATTATGTTGCAGTGGACTAGGATTATTCCATGCATTTTGGTGAGAGAAGATACTGTTTCTTTTTACAGGAGTGTATGCAAACTGGTTTCCTAGTTTTGAATAGGAATAATACCGGTCTCTCTTTTGGACAGTAGTATGCAGACAATTCATGCTTTTTTTGTTTCTTTATACTCGGTTACCATAAGCAAATTGGACATATTTTCAGTCTGGCCCATCTGTAGTGTTAATTTTGGAATGCACTGCTATGTGTGACTCATTTTTCTTCTTTTTTTTTCTTCTTCCAAATCATAACTTTACTACTACATCAATATTTGTCATAAGAAATCCATTGCTTTGGTTATTTTGTTTTCTTCTTTTTTCCATCAAACAAAGAGATTAAGAAATAACGGATTATACCTCAGATACCTACCTAACCTGCTGTTCTTCTCGAACGTCGAAGACTGTACGCATGATGACAAAATAAAGATTTTTGCTCTTCTTTTTTTTTTCAAAAAAAAAAAATCCTGCTCACACCATTCTGTCCTCCTAGATTGTATTTGGGATTATAGGTTCGGTTACCGCTTTTGGAAAAGGTTGGTATTGTCCTGCCCTCTGCATCTCTTTTCCTAACCCAGATTTGCACCCTTGTCTCTTTCCTTGTCTCCTGCACTAATTGTTAGAGCTTTTAGTGAAAAAGACACAGCTGCTTGGGCCAGGGGGCTTCTGCAGACACCATCTGTGCCAATGGCTTGTCTTCCTTGCTCTCTCGCTCTTATTTTTGCCCCTCCCTCTCCTGTCTTTCTCTCTCCCTTCTATGCTTTTGCTCCTCCTAGTTACTAGGTGTCTTAATATAGGCTAGTTCAGCTCCAGCAGGTCTGTCAGCATTTCCCTCACCTAAGAGACCCCCCTGTTCTTACTTGATTCAGAAGTGGTATTTGATCTGAGGGAATAGGATTTGCCAAATGTGATGTGACACAGATTCCAGATGATTATAGTCAACGGCAGAGTTCAGTAGCTTTCCAGCCTATCATTATGGTTGTGGTAGTGTTACGTTTATCCAAAAGAAAATACATTCTCACAATGTTTGTAGATGCATTCTTTAGTTTTGGCATTGCCCTTATATTTGGTTCCATGTCCTTGGGTTACCTAACCTTGCTCTATGCCACTATCAGAATAGATCTGCCCCCATTTTATTAACGTATACAAGCTATTGTCTGTCAGCATAAATACTGGAGAAGGACGAAATAAAATGTACTACCAACCTACCATCGTTTGAATTGACCAAATGTATTCTATTGTTCCTAATTGAATCACAAACCACTGTCTTCTATAGAACCAGCGCTCCGCAGCATTGCAGTTTTGTTTGTGTATTTAAGTTGACGTTTTAACAGTGCACTTGTCTATTTGAAACGTCATTGTATATTGGAACTGTCCAATAGTTATCTGGAAGTTTTTTCTATAAGTATTTTTGGAGTCACAATAACAGACTCTCTCCCCCTCTCTCTCTCTTCCCCCTCTATCCATCCTTTGCATGTGTCTTCCAACAGCTCAGAGAGCCGGGAGCGTGCATATGATCACAGCCCCTATGGACACCATGAGCGCGGTGGCACTTTTGATAGACAGCGTCACTACAACGCAGACTATTACCGCGATCGCACCATGTTTGCAGCTGGAGTTAGCCCTGGGCCAGGAAGTGCCGGTGCTATGGGTGGGAGCTTTGAAACCCCGGAGCCTCATTTTGAGTCCAGGATCCGAGGAGATCCCTTCACCTTGTCTAGTGCTGCGCGGCGTGACCCCTATCGAGATGACCGAGGGCGTCGTGTTGACAGAACTTACCATCGCCGCAGTCGGTCATCTCATTCTTCACAATCTCGACACCCCTCCCCGCAAAGGACCACGGGGCAAACGCCCAAAGCCCCCCATTCCCCCAAAAGAGCCCCCCTCTCCCCAGGTAGAGGTCCACGCTCTAGGTCTCGTAGTAGGTCCTCTAGCTCTGATTCTGTCAGCAGCACCAGCAGTACCGGCAGTGGCAGGTAGGATGTGCTTTTGTGATGGTGCCGATGTTTGTTTGTTATGGGTGGAGCACAATTCAGTCAATTAGCCTGTGTTGTAGACATGTGTGCAAGAAATGGGAACTTTCAATTTACCCAATTGTAAAAGAGTTTAAAATACATTGCTTGACTGTAGGATTATGGAGAGAATTTCACTGATCTGAGATGCATACAGACGTACCCTCTATTTAGTAATGTTAGCTGAAGACCCTCTGAACATTTCCCTCTTATCTCACATTTGTCCACTTGGCAGCAGCGATTCAAACAGCAGCTCAAGTGATGGGTCTCATGCACGCTCTGTTCAGTCCTCTGCTACACATGCACCCCCCTCTCAGCCGTGCTCTATGGTAATGGAAGGTGACGAACCACGCAGAAGCTTTGGCATCCGGGTGCAGAACCTACCAGTGCGCTCCACAGGCAAGTACCACTAGCTAGCAGTATACACACAAACATGCATTCTGGCTGCACTTTGCTGTGCACCATGACATTATGAAGGGGGTCACTAATAAATAGCGTACCTCCTCTGCTACGGTGGAATGTAGAGCTAGCTTATCAAAGAAATTCTCACTTGGATTATCAACCTTTAAATAACATTTAATTTTGTCCTTAACAATGCAGCTGCGTGACCTGTCAATTAACTGTCCGTTTCCCTCTCCAGACACAAGTTTAAAAGATGGACTGTTCCATGAGTTCAAGAAACATGGGAAAGTGACATCCGTGCAGATCCACGGGGCCTTGGAGGACCGATATGGTCTGGTTTTCTTCAGACAGCAGGAAGACCAAGAGAAAGCCCTCAACGTCTCCAAAGGAAAGCTTTTCTTCGGCATGATGATCGAGGTTTCTGCCTGGAACGGCCCTGGTATGCAACGTTTTAGATTGAATTACAGATGTGGTAATACATTTCAACAATCATTATTTGAGCTTGGGCCTTCAAAACGAATGATGTGTATTGTCATTCACCTACTGTTGAGTGTACTTGTCTTGTTTGGTGATTGTAATAGAAGTCTTTCCCTCAGAAACAGAGAGCGAGAATGAATTCAGGCCTTTGGATGGACGGATTGATGAATTTCACCCCAAAGCGACTAGAACCCTGTTTATCGGCAACTTGGAGAAGACCACCAGTTACCAACAACTACTTGATATCTTTCAGCGCTTTGGAGAGATTGTGGTATGTGTGTTACTGGCCACAAAGGTTATGCAAGTGAAATGTCACATCTAAAAATATAAATTTTTTAAATCCATTTTGTCATCCCTCCCACAGGATATTGACATTAAAAAGGTTAATGGTGTTCCTCAATACGCCTTTGTGCAGTATTCTGATATTGTCAGTGTCTGCAAAGCTATAAAGAAGATGGATGGAGAGTATTTGGGGAGCAACCGGCTCAAGGTATAATTCTTAAATCTATATTGCCCTAAACTCTTATGTACAGTGCATTTGGAAGGTTTTCAGACCCCATCCCATTTTCCAACATTTTGTTACTTACATTACAGCGTTATCCTAAAATGTCTTCAATAAAAACAAAAATCCTCATCAATCTACACACTTCCCCATATTGACACATGCTCATTTATTAAAAAAAAAAAAAAACATATATAAAAAAACAAACAGAAATACCATAAGTACTCAGACCCTTTGCTATGAGACTCGAAAATTGAGCTCAGGTGCATCCGGTTTCCATTGATCATCCTTGATGTTTCAACAACTTGAGGGGAGTCCACCTGTGGTAAATTCAGTTGATTAGACATGATTTTGAAAGGCACACACCTGTCTATAAAGTCCCACAGTTGACAGTGCATGTCAGATCAAAAACCATGAGCCATGAGGTTGAAGAAATTGTACGTAGAGCTCTGAGATAGGATTGTGTCGAGACACAGATCTGGGGAAGGGTACCAAAACATTTCTGCAGCATTGAAGGTCCCCAAGAACACATTGGCCTCCATTTTTAAATGGAAGAAGTTCGGAACCACCAAGACTCCTCCTAGAGCTGGCTGCCCGGCCAAACTGAGCAATCGGGGGAGAAGGGCCTTGGTCAGGGAGGTGACCAAGAACCCAATGCTTACTTTGACAGAGCTCCCGAGTTCCTCTGTGGAGATGGGAGAACCCTCAGAAGGACAACCATCTCTGCAGCACTCCACCAATCAGGCCTTTATGCTAGTGTGGCCAGATGGAAGCCACTCTTCAGTAAAAGGCACATGACAGCCTGCTTGGAGTTTGCCAAAGGGCACATAAAGGACATGAAAAACAAGATTCTCTGGTCTGATGAAACCAAGATTGAACTCTTTGGCCTGAATGCTAAGCATCACATCTGGAGGAAATTTTGCACCATCTCTATGGTGAAGTGTGGTGGTGGCAGCATCCTGCTGTGGGGATGCTCTTCAGAGGCAGGGATTGGGAGACTAGTCATGATTGAGGGAAAGATGGAACAGAGTAAAGTACAGAGAGATCCTTGATGAGAACCTGCTCAGGAGCTCTGACTGGGGCAAAGGTTCACCTTCCAACAGGACAACGACTCTAAGCACACAGCAAAGACAACGCAGTAGTGACTTCGGGACAAGTTTTTGAATGTCCTCGAGTGGGCCAGCCAGAGCCCGGACTTTAACATTTCTGAAGAGACCTGAAAATAGCTGTGCAGTGGCACTCCCCATCCAACCTGATAGAGCTTGAGAGGATCTGTAGAGACGAATGGGAGAAACTCCCCAAATACAGGTGTGCCAAGCTTGTAGCATAACACCCAAGAAGATTCAAGGCTGTAATCGATGCCAGAGGTGCTTCAACAAAGTACTGATTTTAAAGGGTCTGAATACCTATTTAAATGTGATATTGTGGTTTTTAATTTTGAACATAATAGCAAACATTTCTAAAAATATTTTTTGCTTTGTCATTGGGGTATTGTGTGTGTGTGTGTATAATGATGTGGGGGGACTATTTAATACATTTTAGAATAAGGCTGTAACATAAAATGTGGGAAAAGTCCAGGGGACTGAGTACTTTCCAAATGCACTCTGTTAGTACAAAAGGAATTGAGTTCGGTGATAATGAAGTAACCTTAGCAATATTTTCTTTCCTGTTTCTTCATCCTTGTCTGGTTCTGTCTTCTTTGCAGCTGGGTTTTGGGAAGAGTATGCCCACAACATGTGTTTGGCTGGACGGTTTGGCTTCCAACATCACAGAGCAATATCTCACACGTCACTTCTGCCGCTATGGACATGTCGTCAAGGTCCATATTAGTTTTTTTCTTGTTTTTTTTTCTCCCCTCCAATATTTGTTAAATTCCCTGACATTCTATTAGACTATATTAGACATGTTATTCTAAACATGATTTTCCCTTTTCTTCCTTTAGGTGGTGTTTGACAGGTTGAAGGGGATGGCTCTCATCTTGTATAACAACACAGATTTTGCACAGGCAGCTGTCAGGGAGACCAAAGGCTGGAAGATTGGCGGCAACAAAATAAAGGTATGACTAAACGAGTGTGACTTACTCGTGACTGACAGTTTCACAGTAAACAAGATGAAAGGAGACAAATTGTTGATTTGTTTTCTGTCTGCAGGTGGATTTTGCCAGCCAAGAGAGTCAGATGGCTTTTTATCGCTCTATGCAGGCCTCTGGGCAAGACATTAGAGACTTCTACGAAATTCCAACTGAAAGAAGGTAAAGTTCACATTTTGTTATGTGAGGTGAATGCATTTGAGGGATTACTTTGAATTACTGTTTTCAGGTGTACTTTGATCTCACTTCAATGTTCTTATTTTTTTCCTCTCTCCTATTCCACAACCCCCTTCTTTACAGAGAGGAACGACCAAGACCTCCATACCATGAGTTCTCAGCAGAAAGAGCCTACTTTGAGAATGCACGCACCCCTGGCACCATTTACCCCGAAGATCCTCGCCGAGACTATCCTGCCCGCAGCCGTGAGCGGTATTCTGAACTGGAGCACTACCAGGCAGAACACTTTGACCCACGCTACCATGAAGACCCCCGGGAGTTCAGGGATTATCGAGATCCTTTTGAGCAGGACATTCGGAAGTACACATACATCCAGAGGGAGCGAGAAAGGGAGCGGGAGCGCTTTGAGGCAGACCATGGCATGTGGAGCCCCTCTCATCCACGGCGCCCGATCACCCCTTCTGCCTCCCCTTCACCATCTGAGCGTGCTCCCAGAGACCCAGAGCGACGGGTCTACAGTCAATCCTCTGAGCGAAGTGGTAGTTGCAGCTCACTCTCACCACCACGCTTTGACAAGACTGACAAGGCTCCTCCTTTGGAACATGGAGCCAGCTCTAAGAGTGAGAGGTTGGAAAAAGACATCCACCTGGTTGAACCTGAGCGTGTTGCTGGGGCTGAGAAGAGCAAGCGGGGGAGACGAAAGGAGAAAGGTGACAAAGAAAAAGGGGAGAAGAGTAAGTCAAGGAAAGCAAAGGTGAATTCTCCCAGCATCCCACCGTCTGAGACAGAGCTAGAACCCAGCCTGGATGGAGGCTCTGGAAGGGGAAAGGTGTCAGACCAGGACAGCCTTGACAGACAGCGGTATAAAGGTGACAACGACCCTCCTTCAGATCCGACAATGTCAACCTCTCGCCATGAGCCTGTAAAAAGTGAGAGGCTTGAGTCAGGGAAAGGTGAGAACGCAGACAAGGATGGTAAAACACGATCCAGAAAACACCAAAAATCTGACACGGGAAATGATGGGAAAGATCCATCAGTGGATTCTGATCGGTTGGCTGCGAGAAAGAGGCGCTTTGGAGATGCCAGTGGGAGAACCATTCGACAGAAGAGGAGAAGGCTGGAAGATGAGGATGGGAGTCAACCCCAAGACTTTGGAGCTAGCACTGCCTTTACAAAAGAGATTGATGGTGACAGAAAGTCTCAGCAAAAAGACTCACAGCGGAGGGATTCAAGATCCAAATCAGAGAGACTGGTGTTTCTTGGCAGTCATAAAGAGGGTCAGGATCCTGCAATGAGAGGACAAGAAGAGCTGCCCGAGGGGAGCATGGACAATATGGACTCAAAACGCCACAGTATGTCCAGAAGGTTCTCCCATGATGGGAACATGGACCAAGACAATGCAAGAAATCAAGATCCACAGAGCCCTTTCAAATATGGTGCACAAGACAATGAAAAGGGTGTCAAGGAAGAGCCTCTGGATATTGATCTCTCCCAAAGTTACCGCAAACAGATGGAGCAAAGGAGGCTCCACCAACAGCTTCAAGAGCCAGACAAACAAGAAAAGGCTGGGAGTCCACAAGGCTTAGAAACGGAGGACCTGGAACACCGCAGTCTGGTACATGAAGTGGGCAAGCCACCTCAAGATGTCACAGATCATTTCCCATCTCATAAACTCAAGAAACTAGAGCAATTTGACGCAGATATCAGTGCCAAGAGGGGGGACCGTGTCTACAGGAGCTTCCGGCAAAAGAGTGAAGATCCTGAGTGGCACAACACTGCATCTCCAGGCTTGCAACACTTCTCTCATCATGCTGAGCAGGACTTTGCTGAATCTTCACATCTCAGGGAGGTTAAAACGGAGGATAAAAGCCACCCAGACCTGGAGCTGGCAGTCAAAGGGACACACACAACGCAAATGTCCAAGCCAAGCACTCCTTTACAACTTAGTGAAGAAGAGCGGGAGAAACAGTGGGAGAGCAGAGTAAAGCAAGATTTTTTACCTGACTTAAACTTCTCCAGAGGCATTGGAAAAAATACACACAATCGCAAGCGTTTGGAGTATGGAATTTTGCAAGATTTGGAGCCTGGGGAAGTACGATCCGATTCCGAAGAGGATAGAGAGCACAAACCACGTTCTCCTATGCCCTCCACTTCTATGCCTTTCTCTGACGGGCAACGAGTGGACAGATTTTCAGACCCCAAGCTTGCCACTTTGGAGAGGATGAAGTTCTACTCCTTTGCACTTGACCAGACCATCACACCAGATACCAAGGCCCTGCTAGAGCGAGCAAAGTCTCTGTCCTCCTCTAGGGAGGACAACTGGTCTTTCTTGGATTATGATTCACACTTTGCTGGTTTGCGCAGCAGGAAAGATACTGAAAAGGTTGAGTCAGCACCACGGCCTACACCCTCTTGGTACATGAAGAAGAAGAAAATTCGCAGTGGTGGGTCTGAAGACAAACTAGATGACAGGAAGGAAGACCCCAAGCCCAAGCCAGAGGAACATGAACGCAGGGAACTGTTTGCCTCCCGTTTCCTACACAGCTCAATCTTTGAGCAGGACTCAAGACGTCTTCAGCACCTAGAGCGAAAGCATGAGGACCCTGAGCAAAGTTCGGCTCAACAAACTGGTCAGCTAGGCCTGGCAGATGGGCAGCCTGACACAGAACCAGTTGTCCTCTTCCATAGCCGCTTTTTAGAGTTCACGCGGCTGCAACAGCAGAAAGACCAACAGTTACATGAAGTAAAAAGAGCAGATTCTGTAGATAGTAATAGGGTGGAGAAGTCACTGGAGGCAGAACAGCAACCTCTGCAGTTTCCTAAAACATCAGAACCGGTCATGGATCCAGAGACTAAACCTACTAGCCCTGCTGAGAACCACATGATTTCCCAGCCCCCACTTATGCCCAAGGAGATGTCTCCACCTAAGCAAATGTCTCCACCCCTTCCACCCAAGGGGATGTCTCCACCCCTTCCACCCAAAGAAATGTCTCCACCCAAGGAAATGGCTCCACCCCTTCCGCCCAAGGAAATGGCTCCACCCCTTCCGCCCAAGGAAATGGCTCCACCCCTTCCGCCCAAGGAAATGGTTCCACCCCTTCCACCCAAGGAAATGGCTCCACCCAAGCACACGTCTCCACCCCTTCCACCCAAGGAAATGTCTCCACCCAAGCACACGTCTCCACCCCTTCCACCCAAGGAAATGTCTCCACCCAAGCATACGTCTCCACCCCTTCCACCCAAGGAAATGTCTCCACCCAAGCATACTTCTCCACCCCTTCCACCCAAGGAAATGTTTCCACCCCTTCCACCCAAGGAAATGTTTCCACCTCTTCCACCCAAAGAGATGTCTCCAATAGTGGAAACACATGACCTGTTTACTCCAGAGCCAAAGGGTCCAGAGCCAGCTGCACCTGAACCTTTGACAAAAGAAAACAGAGAAAATGAACAGCTCCCTCCCCTCCTGCAAATACCTCCGTGTGAGATGTTGACCCCTGCTTCTGTTAATTTAGTAGCCCCTGAGCACATCCGTTCTGTGAGAAAAGTTAAAAGAACCCCTATTGGACAGAAATCTGAAGATATAGCTCAGGATATTCAAATGTTGAACCCCGAGCAGTCTTCCAGCAGTGATTGCCTTCATGAAACATCAGTGAGTAGTTTTGTACCAGAGCCTGAGCTGGCGGCACCTGAATTACCACCTGAATTTTTAAGTTCCACACCACCTAACCCTGTTGAGATGGAGGTTTCAAAAGATGATACCAACACAGACAATACAGACACTCATACAGAGGTGGAAAAGAAACTTGAACTCAATCAGACCCAGGTGCTTGTTGATAATGAAACCAGTGATGAGTCAATTTCACCACCACAAAAGTCCAAGAACAAAAAGAGTAAGTCTCCTACTCAAGTCCCACTGACTCCTTTGGTTTCAACAACTAGTTCAGAGAAACCGCTTACCCGCAAGAGTGAACGCACAAAACGTGCATCATCCCCAAGAGCAGAGTCTTCAAAGGGAAACTCAGATTCCAAACCCACAGGCAAGTCTCCCATACATGGAGCAGACCCTGAACATGGCACAGAGCAGAGTATATCTGTTGGAAGAGCAAGGCGTAGAAATGTGAAATCTGTGTATGCCACCCCAGTTGAGGAAGATGCCACTAAGGGGGCTGGAAAGGATGTAACTGAGTCACCCCGCACTGCACGGAAACGAGGTGGAGACAAAGACAAGGAAGCAGCCCCTCAGCAACCGTTAGAGCAGGATTCCCTTGCACCTATTACTTCAAGGCGGGGACGTCCCCCTAAGAATCGGCGACTAGGAGAGGACATGTTAACAGCTAAAGGGGATAGATCGAAAATGGAGACCAAGGATACAGACTCCAATGAATCGGAGAGTAGTGAAAGAATTTCAAAAGTGTCAAAAGGCAGACATTCTCCTCATGGTCATAAAGCTTTGGCAAGTCAATTACCCATGCCCATAGCGACTGGATCAAGTAGGAAGGGGGACAAAACTGAACCACCTGAAGATGTTTCTCAGCAGATGGATTTTACAGAACACAGTTTGGCCATGCAGGATTGCACTGTCTCATGTAAGGAAGATACTGTAGCACCAGGTGTGACAAAGAACGAGGAGAATGTTAAGCAACAACTAGGAACAGAGAAATCACGAGATAAAGACAGGCAGAAAAAGGACCCTGTTGACGAGAAAGCCAGTGGAACTAAATTTGGCGAGAAAGAGTCTGAACCACCAGTCGTGGAAGAACAGCCTGTATTGGAGAAAATGGAGAAGAGTGGGAGAGGAAAAGCTCCACGCTTGACACGGACTCCAAAATCTCCTGTCCTCAAGAACCTGAAGATCAGACTAAATGTCACTGAGGTGAAAGATTTGCTTCAAATGGGGGATGAGGAACCTGAAAATGGGGATGATTCTTCTAAAAAGACCAAACCAGGCGAATCTACTAATGACCCATTATTAGAGTCTAGCTCAGGAAAAGATGTGAGTTCTAGCAACGAGGATAAAGATGAGAGCACACCAGAAACTAAGCCGCCAATAGATCCTAAAACTTTGCTACAACAGGAACAGGAGCTTGAGCAAGCTGTGGAGAACATTGCTAAACTGACAGACCCAACCCTCCCAGCAGAGTCACCAACTCCACTTGCCCCACCATCTGCAGAATTAAAAATTGACACTGAGGAAGAGAAATCTGCCAATCCTGCTAGTGAGTATGAACTTGCTGCTGCCATTGACTCGATTATGGGTGAGGATATACCTGTCCCTCTGCCTCAAGAGCCGGTAATTGGTGCTGTTGTGGATTCAGACCTAGAGATTCCATCCTTCGTCCAGCAGACCAAGGGAGCTGAACCTGTTAGTAATATATCCCCTATTCAGGGGGAGTCCTTTTTCCCAACTCCACCCAGGAAGGGTGCTAAGGGCAGAGCTAAAACACCGAAACGGTGTAAGAGCCAAAAATCAAACAAAAAGGACGCTGTTAAAGAAATTTCATCAGAACCGGAGAACACCTCTGTTATCACATCAGACAGCATGCCCTCCAATTCACAGCCTGTTCCAGAAACTATTCCCTCAACCCCAGTTGCCGGTGTCATTACAACCACCTCTTGGAAGCCTAAAACTGAGCATTTGACTCCTAAGGCTACGGACATGCCTAAAGAATCGAAGTTACCTCCTGTCCTTACAGAGCAACCTCCACCTCAACATCTGAAACTTGTCTGCCCCCAAACAAAAAGTCCCACTCTCCCCAAGCCTCAACAACAACCACCACCACCACCTGAGTGCATCTCACCTTCACTTTCTCCACCCTCAACCCGGCCAAACATCAGGCCCGCACAGCCAAGCAGGATACCAGTTTCCCCACCAGATTGGCTCAACCAGTCCAAGGACGCAGGTGTCCCTTCCTCTCCGAGAGCATCAGCAGCTTCCTTTGAGAACCCAGCAGTTCCCTCTGACACTGAGCCCTTGGAGACTGAGCGTAACAACAGTGACTTGCGTAGGATTCTCATGAAGCACAAAAATGTTTCACTCCCAGTCCCATGCAGTAGTTCTGTTCCTAGCAATTTAGGCACCTTATCCCTTAGGGATCCTCCACACCTACCTGAAAGTAATACCCCAATGGTTGCTGTGACGAGTAAGACCTCTCTTAATGACAACAGGCCTCATCCAGCTCAGCCTGTAGTCCGGCCCCCAGCCTCACTACCATCCCCTGAGTCAAAGTCTGTCATTTCTGTTATTGCCTCCACTGCCACCTCTGTTATCAGTCGTGTTTGCAATCCACCTGACATGGAGAAGGTTAATATCTCAGTTGACAGAAATCCCGTAGTGGACATGCCACTTCCCAAGCAGACATACAGGCCGCCCAGCATGGAGGACAGGGACAGTGGTTCGTACCATGGACCATCAGTTGGCGAGGAGGGTGGAAGTGCTGGGAGGTACTTGGTTGAGAGCTCCGGTCTGGGTACTGGCTCCAGCCCAGGTCTAAGGGTGAATACCTCAGAGGGAGTGGTGGTGTTGAGTCACTCAGGACAGATCAAGGAGGGACCACAGAGGATAAGTGCCAAAATCAGCCAGATCCCACCAGCTACTGTAGTTGACATGGAATCTCAGCAGCTAGTGTCTATGCCCCAGATAAAACAGGAGATGTATACCCACTCCCAGTCAAACACTCCAAAGTGTCCTCCAATACAGACAGACCATGGGCACCTTAAGACGCAACAAACGGTTTCCTCCATTAAACAAGAAAACACTGGTATGGAAAAGTTAGAATCTTCCTACCCATCAGGGCCTCAAGGAGGAGTCGTGAAGAGGCTTCAGCAGACAGTTGGTAATCCACAAGTGATAGGTTACCATCATTCGGAGTTCACAATGTTATTGAAGCATCCAAAGAAAGTGGATGGGGCTGACGCTATGAACGCTGATGGGTGTAAACCATCTTGGACCTCTGCCATAAGTCCTGCAATGAGCCCCCACCTGCCCCCTCCAGCTGGCAACCATGTAGGCTTTGTTCCCGGTTCGGCCACTGACAGAACTCCCTCGCATCTCAGTGGGGTCAAACAGGAGCCCCGTTCTCCTCGCAAGTCAGGCCATCCACATTCTCCGTTCACTAAAGTGTCCTCTCCCATCGGCTCCTCCTCTCCCAAAGGCCTCCCTGGGATGCTGCCCTCTAGCCTGCCCGCCATGCAGCAGTATGTCACCAGTGTCCACCACCCTGAGCAGTCTGTCATCATGCAACCTCACAGTGCTCACGGTGGCATTGGAAGGATGTCACCCCATCGTGCCCCCCAAGCAATCCCCATGGGGCACCTTGTCCAAGGAGAGGTCAGGGTGAACACGCCACCCCTATCTGTCATGAGTTTCGGTATGCATGGAGACCCTCTTGCCTCTCCCTGGTCTGGTCCTCTCCAGCAACGCCCCACCTCGCCCCAGGCGGTAGGCAGAGACATAGTCCTCAAGGTTAACCCTGGGAATGTGAGGGGCCATGAGGGAGAGCAAGACGATGCCAGGCGCTTCCATCAGGCCACAGGGAGACAATCTGCCACACAGCTGAAAGCAGAGACCATGCAGCCGGATCCCCGTGGGGCTCTACTTAGCGGGCTGCAGCTGGACCCATACATGTCGCCCAGGGACTTGCGTGTGCTCATGCACCACCCTCAGGGAGAGCGCTCGGCCCCAGAGCCACACCAGGGACACATCCAAGAGACTGTCCCACCCTCCTCATCTACCAACATCACCTCGTCGATGTCCCCCAGGGCACATCTGCTGGCTAAAGGTGTGTCCGAGAAGGATGTCACAAAGCCACAGGAGGTCAAGAGGCCCCACTCTCCTCCGAAGGATGGGATGATGGGGTTTCGGCCAAGTATGGCCGCCATGGCGTCCCCCCAAAGGGTGCAGCTGCTGCCATCGGGGACGGGAGCTTCTTTCTCGGAGTATCCAGGAATTTACACCAACACCCGGGCCATCCATTCACAGATCACTGAGACCTCTCCTTTTGGGATCAACCAGGTACCTCTCAACATCACTTCTGCCTTAGTGAGTTAAACCCTATTCAATGTCATTTCATATCTCCACAATTTAATAATGATCATGTGGTCGTGTCTTAAATGACGTTTGAAAACCAACTTCTTTATACTAAAATCGCTTTGTTCTGGTCCTCAGGGTGCAGATCCCAGCCAGTCACAAGCTGATGTCAAGGTGAAACAAGTTGGACAGCAACCTGTGAATATGGTGCAGCTGCTCACGGTGAGTCACTTGGACATATGGAAATGGGGAATAAAGAGTGCATTAGAGAGGAGTAGAGGGTAAATCTGGACAGAGACAACTGAACAGGGAAGGACAAGAGCGGACAGGATAAAGTGTAGTAAAGGAACACTATTCACAATTATATTCAGTTTTTATATCACCGGAAAATAATATTTTCTCTGTTTGAGCAGAAGTACCCGATAGTGTGGCAAGGGCTGCTGGCACTGAAAAATGACCAGGCTGCTGTCCAGTTGCATTTTGTCTGTGGCAACAAAGGATTGGCCCTACGGTCACTGCCCCTACCAGAGGGAGGATCGCTGCTTCGGATCGTCCAGAGAATGAGACTCGAGGCATCACAACTGGATGGTGTGGCTAGAAGAATGACAGTAAGTTTCTGGTCCCTGTCCTTGAATTGTTTACATTGGGATGAGAGTTCATTTTAAGGTTGTGCAGTTTTGTTACGATTGCATCGTCTGTCGACGGTGTTTGACGGCCATGACGTTGAGATGTCACAAACGATGGTTCAGCGTAAGTGAACTTGGCTGCCCTGCAGGAATCTGGCAGCACACAACAGCGCAGTGCAGTGAGCACACAGCAGGGCGACGTGCCAAATGGCCTATTCCCTAATTGCCATAGCCTAAGTAGTTGGACAATTAACATAATGCAAGAGAACAATGTAGATTGTGGAAAGAGCGTAGAGCACCAAAGCAGCACAACATGTCAGATAGGGTCCCCCCCCCCCCTCTTCTCCTATTTCTGATTATCATGGGCCTTTTGCGGAGGACACTCAGTTGTCTGGCGTATTGTTTTAAAATCTTAATTGACCCTTTTTTTCTCCTTAATCCCTGTTCAATTTCAATGTGACTAGTTGGCCTAGGCATGACCCACTCTTTCACGATCAACCATCGACTGAATTTCTAGGCCAGCGCAGAAAGTTGTTTACGAATAGCTTAAATAAAAACACAGTATAGTAAAAAGGAGAGAGCGAACAAACAATTGCAAGATAGACTAATCTAATAGGAAGTTCAAACAAACCTGGTACATTTCTGCTTTACTTAACGTGTAGGCAGAATCAATAGTGCCGTCGGAAAACCCCTCGCAAACCAAACAGCCAATAATATAGGCTTACACGTAGACTACTGTCAATAAAAGTTGCAGTAAATGTTACTTTGACAAATTCAACTTCTAAACTAATATTTATATTGTCAGTCTTTATTAATGTCCTTGAATTGTGCCACAGGCAATCTCGACCCTTTACACTCATGGGAATGGCCATTTTGAAATGTTTCTTTAAAAAATAAATATGAAAAGCATAACCATGAAAGGAAAGGTTTTGGAGATTTTGGTAAAATTATTAGACCAAAGGTGAGGACACAACAGCTCACCTGACACGACTGAATCCAAACATTACACTGTTGATTTTATGTGTATTTCACTGTATTTTTTGCCACATTTGTTGATAAGAAATCTGAAAATACTCTGGATACATTCAGGAACATAATATTCCTGGAAATGGTGAGTTAGGTGCAACATAAGACTAAAGATTACAAGGTTTTAAGTGAGAGAACTATTAGGTGTCCCCAAGTGGCCACACACTTAACCAAAGTGTGCACAGTTCCTATTTAAGGTGCTTTCTTTAGTTCTAGCTGTGCCGTTGAGTAACTAAAACAAGCACACTTAGTTTTATTTGGAACACAACTCTGCATGCCCGCACTCACACAACACCGGTCAAATATAAAGCGCAATATGGGTCAGGTGGTCAACATTTGAAAGAATGTTCTATTGCCAACATGACTAGCTAAGTTCTAAAATCTGATATTACAATGCAATTCAGTGAAACGGATCATCATTTTGGTCCGCATAGAAAGAAGTCATGAGTGCGTTCAGGTGTGTGTGATGCAGCAAATTTTCTTGACAATAGACAAACAGGCTCATTCTCTTCATCAGAGTGATCATAAATGATAACACTGTATATGACAAGTTTTATGTGAAGTGCACATTTGGACTCGCGGGGTTTGGCTTGCCTTTATGACAAAGCAGTATTTATTGTAATCCTCAACGTCTCGTCTTTTGAAACTGCGTAGAGTCCACTTAATTTACAGCATTTCTCTCACTCAGGCAACCCAAAATGTGACCAAGTTGCCTTACTGGCGGAAGCGGCGGGGGCGACTAATTGTTGCACGAGGCGCTCACGTTCAGAACAGCTGTCAGTCAACCCACATAACCCGCCGACGGGTACGAGTGTAAAGGGCTGTGGCCCGTCACATAATTTCCTCAGCCGGTAATTGTCAAGGAAATAACTGTCGTTCTCACGGTTATTGACGTCTAATTAACAAACACATTTGGCATCTCCTGACTTCCACACACATCCTACAAGCCACTGATGCAGATCTTTGGAACATCTACATTTTAAAAAGTCTTAATAAATCCATTTAATATAGCCTGCACCTTATAGCCAAATCCAGTATTTATTTTAGACAGTTCTACAGAAGGATGAAATGAAGAAAAGGTAGTCTATTTCAGAAGAACATAATAGCATACTCTGAGTTGTCCTTCTGTTAGGTCCTGATCTGGCTGTGACTGTGGGCTACACCAGTTAATTTAGCAGACAAGATGTGCTTAGAATTCCGTGGCATTATTGTTTTGGTTTTATAGAATGAAAAATAGAATCGAACAAAGCTGAATAAAATGGAAAGCACCGGTGGCTATTGTGTTGAGCGGTTAACAAAAAAAATAAAAAAATAGGTACTCCTATATGCTTAATTTAGAGTTAGTAATGTAAGTTTAGTTCTACAAATGTTGGGCTACACATTTGGATTTTTAATACATTGTAAGGCTGCATGATGCAACTAATGAAGAATTGAAAAAAAGTAGCTTGAAAGGTGAGAGCTCCGCTTTGTTTTGTCAGTCAACAAGATGAGTAGGCCTAACAAACAGTAAAAGCACTAGCCAGCGTCAATTTACTATCCACCATAGTACAAAAGTTGACCTATTCTGTGCAAGAAATAAATATTCCTAACATAGTCTGGGACAATTGTGGGATGCCACATTGAAAGTCACTGAGCTCTTCAGCAAGGCCATTCTGCTGCCAATGTTTGTCTATGGCTGTGGCCTTGATTTTATACAACTGTCAGCAACGGTGTGGCTGAAATAGCCAAATCCACATACTTTTGTATATATAGTATGTACAACGCATTCGGAAAGTACCCAGACCCCTTGATTTTTTCCAAATTGTGGTAAGTTACCGCCTTGTTCTAAAATGGATTAAATCAATCTACATACACTACCCCATAATGACAAAGCGAAGAAAGTTGTTTTTTTGTGTGACATTTTTGCTAATTTATATGTAAAAAAAAAAAGAAAAATACCTTATTTACGTAAGTATTCAGACCTTTTTGCTATGAGACTCAAAATTGAGCTCAGGTGCATCCTGTTTCCATTGATCATGCTTGAGATGTTTCTGCAGCTTGAGTGGAGTCCACCTGTGGTAATTTCAATATATTTGGAAAGGCTATAAGGGCTGTCTAAGATCCCTCAGTTGACAGTGCATGTCAGATCAAAAACCAAACCATGAGGTCATAGGAACGGTCCGTAGAGCTCTGAGATAGGATTGTGTCGAGGCACAGATCTGGGGAAGGGTACCAAAACATTTCTGCAGCATTGAAGGTCCTCAAGAACACAGTGGCCTCCATTTTTAAATGGAAGTAGTTTGGAACCACCAAGACTCTTCCTAGAGCTGGCCGCCCGACCAAACTAGGAAATCGGTGAAGGGCCTTGGTCAGGGAGGTGACCAAGAACCCAGTGGTCACTCTGAAAAAGCTCTGGAGTTCCTCTGATGGGAGAACCTTCCAGAAGGACAACCATCTCTGCAACACTCCACCAATCAGGCCTTTATGGAAAGGAGAAGAGGATACCTAGCCAGTAGTATAACTGAATGCATTCAACTGAAATGTGTCTTGGTAGAGTGGCCAGACGGAAGCCACTCTTCAGTAAAAGTCATGACAGCCCACTTGGAGTTTGCCAAAAGGCATCTAAAGACTCTCAGACCATGAGAAACTAGATTCTCTGGTCTAATGAAACCAAGATTGAACTCTTTGGCCTGAATGGCAAGTGTCATGTCTGGAGGAAACATGGCACCATCCCTACGGTGAAGCATGGTGGTGGCAGCATCATGCTGTGGGGATGTTTTCCAGTGGCAGGGACTGGAAGGTTAGTCAGGATTAAGGGAAAGATGAACAGAGCAAAGTACAGATAGATCCTTGATGAAAACCTGCTCCAGAGCACTTAGGACCTCAGACTAGGGCAAAGGTTCACCTTCCAACAGGACATCAACCCTAAGACAACTCAGGAGTGGCTTTGAGACAGGTCTCTGAATGTCCTTGAGTGGCCCAGCCAGAGCCCGGACTTGAAGCTTATAGCATCATACCCAAGAAGACTCGAGGCTGGAATCGCTGCCAAAGGTGCTTCAACAAAGTACTGAGTGAAGGGTCTGAATACTTAAGTAAATGTGATATTTACATTTTTTTAAATATAAATTTGCCAAAAATGCAGAAAGTTTTTGCTTTGTCGTTATGGGATATTGTGTGTAGGTTGATGGAAGAATTTTTAAATCAATTTGAGAATAAAACTGTAGTGTAACAAAATGTGGAAAAATTCAAGGGGTCTGAATACCTTGCGAATGCACTGTGTGTATAGAAAATATAAAAATTTAATTTGATTCATGTTCTGTCTACTGCAGGGGGAGAGTGAGTTCTGTCTCCTGCTTGCTCTGCCATGTGGACGGGACCAGGAGGATGTCCTGAACCAGACCCAGGCCCTAAGAACTGCTTTCATCAACTACCTTCAGGCCAAGCTGGCTGCAGGCATCATCAATGTCCCCAACCCAGGCTCCAATCAGGTGGGTCTGTCTGCCTATTTAGGTGTTTGCTACAGTCGATGTCTGTTTTTGCAAACCATCAGTCACTCCTTGTGTTTGATCAAATATGAAGTTATACACTCCCCCTATGTATTTATTTGGACAGTGAAGCTTAAACTGTTCATTTCGCTCTATACTCCAGCATTTTGGATTTGAGATCAAATGTTTTGTGAGGCGACAGTACCGAAAGGCACCTTTTTTTATTTGAGGGTATGTCAGTTCTACAGTGTAGAAATGAATGCACTTTATGTATCTATCCCCATTTTGAAGGTGCCATAAGTATTTGGACAAATTCACTTATAGTGCAGTCAACCTATATTTTCCTGTGTTTTATATACACTGCTCAAAAAAATAAACGGAACACTTAAACAACACAATGTAACTCCAAGTCAATCACTTCTGTGAAATCAAACTGTCCACAAAGGAAGCAACACTGATTGACAATAAATTTCACATGCTGTTGTGCAAATGGAATAGACAACAGGTGGAAATTATAGGCAATTAGCAAGACACCCCCAATAAAGGAGTGGTTCTGCAGGTGGTGACCTTAGACCACTTCTCAGTTCCTATGCTTCCTGGCTGATGTTTTGGTCACTTTTGAATGCTGGCGGTGCTTTCACTCTAGTGGTAGCATGAGACGGAGTCTACAACCCACACAAATTCTTGAGAAATTGCTCTTTGCTAAGAAGCTATTTTTGTTTGTTTTTCAAGATTTTAATTGAAAACAATCACAGTAAGGTAGTTGATTGTTATCCAGAAATTAGTTGATATTGAGATTTTAAAAGGTCTGCATTGTAGTCAAGTTTAATATTTGGTCCCATATTCCTAGCTTGCAATGACTACATCAAACTTGTGACTCTACAAACTTGTTGGATGCATTTTCAGTTTGTTTTGGTT
Organism: Oncorhynchus masou masou; assembly: GCF_036934945.1. NCBI lineage: Eukaryota > Metazoa > Chordata > Actinopteri > Salmoniformes > Salmonidae > Oncorhynchus > Oncorhynchus masou. The sequence continues at coordinate 46,772,105 of NC_088216.1, read as the reverse complement.
GTTTCATATTATGTTGTGCCTAATAGAAATTAATTGTAAATAATATTTTCATTTTGTAGTCACTATAGTAAATAAGAATGTTTCTTAACACTTCTACATTAATGTGGCTGCTTCCGTGAGAAAGTTAGATGCACAATATTTATGGCTAACTTTCTTTCACGATTCATTCATGATTATCCATAATCATGGTAGTATCCACATTAATGTAGAAGTGTTCAGAAACGTATTCTATTCTTATTTACAATAAATGACTCCAAAATGACACACTACGTGATTTACCTTTCATTTCTATTGAGCACAACATAATCTGAAAAACAACCAAAACAAACTGCAAATGCATCCAGCTGTCATTGTGTGCTTTGAATATGGGATCATATACTAAACATTAGACAACATTTTATACACTAAGTGAATTTGTCCAAAATACTAGTGACTCCTGGGTGGATTACATAAAGCTCTTTCATTTCTAAATGCTAAAACGGATATGTATGAAATAAACCCTAAAATAAAAAGGTGACTTACTGTCCTCTCGCTTAATATACATTTATTTGTTTTTTTTAGTAATTTTAACCCTGTTTTTCTCATCGGACTCAGGAGGCGAAGGTCGAGTCATGCGTCCTCCGAAGCATGACCCGCCAAACTGTGCTTCTAAACAACCTGCTCGCTTAACCCAGAAACCAGCCGCACCAATGTGTTGGAGGATACACCATTCAACTGATGACGTTGTCAGCCTGTAGGTACCCGGCCTGCCAAAAGGAGTCGCTAGAGCAGAATGATCTTTGTAAAGCCCCCCGGCCAAACCTAACCCTGATCGACGCTCGGTCAATTGTGTGCTGCCCTATGGGACTCCCGGGATCGAACCCCAGGCTATAGTGATGCGGCAATACTGCGATGCAAGGCCAATATAAAACATTTGATCTCAAATCCAAAATGCTGGAATTTAGAGCCAAATTAAAAGTTTGCTTCAATGTGTGTGTGGTTTTACGTTTTAGAAGTGTCTTTAGATAGAAATGGATCAGTTGAAAGACTAAACTATCTCTCTTCTCCAGCCTGCCTACGTGTTGCAGATATTCCCACCATGTGAGTTTTCAGAGAGCCACCTATCCCGGCTAGCCCCTGACCTCCTCAACCGGATCTCCAATATCTCCCCTCACCTCATGATTGTCATCACCTCTGTTTAAGGACCCCCCCCCTCCCCCAGCGGGAAAAGGGAACCACCTCTTTTCTTCAGTGGACGTACTTAACATTGAGCCTCAGGAACCAAGAGGAATGGCAGGATCTTTGCTCCTGGAGACACTGGGAACATGTAGGAATAACGTCCTATTGGAACTTTTACCTTTTCCATATCAATTCTTTTTTTTTTTTGTCACTCCTGGTATTTTTGTCCTTCTCAAAAGAGCGAGCTCAGGGATGGACCAGACCAGAGCCCTATATGTGTCCATTCTTATTGGACTTTTTTTTTCTTTTTTTCTGCTGTCTTTGTATTTATTGGGGAGTTTTATTTTTACGTAGGGAGATACTTTGATGAAAAGAATGAGTGACTAACTGTGTGGCCTTTTTTTTCTTCATCTTTTTAATGGTTCATTTTTCAATTCTTCATAAAGGATCATAGGTCATTGTACAACAATGGCAAAAATAGACATTTCAACATGTATTTAAACAAACATCATTTTTCAGCCTATCCCATAGAGGAGAAAGAATTAACCTCAAAATACTATTAGGGCACCCTAATAGGGTCATGTCTCAAATGGCTCCCTACTCCTCATATAGTGCACTACTTAGGGCCCTGGTCAAAAGTAGTACACAAAGGAAATATGGTGCCATTTGGGACTCATGGATCTTGTAGAGAGGACAGTGTCAGCCTAACAAACCCCTTTGATTCCACCAGCTCTACTGTTCCATTTTCTCTCTACTCAAACCAGACGAGGCTCTTCCCTTCCACCTGTTTCAGCATTATACGAGCAACAGTGGGATTAAAGAGTTTTTGGAATACTGGACTCTGTAAATATTTTAAATATTTAAAACGGACTAAATGGAACTTGAGACGACTTGACACCAAGAGACTTCCAACCAACCGTGGAAATACAAGATGGTAAGGTGGGATTGTTGGGGTTGTAAGGAAGGACGCAGATGAAATCCCTTGATTTCATGGAGTAAATGCTTCTACTACAGCAGGTTGGCAAACTCTCGTGTGGAGTTTGCTGAGGGCACATCACATTTTGTTACTCCAATAAAAAAACAATCCAGAAAACTTGAACATTAAATGAGCTCTTTTATTTCATCTGGATGTCTGTCATTGTTGTTTCTCTTTGGGATGCTCTCTGTTTGAAATAAATGTTTGAACATAATCTGTTTTCTGTTACAGTTCAGTAAAGGCCTACTTATGTAACATATTGATACAGGATGTTGGGTTAGGGGATTTCCCTTCACATTGTCAGGTATTTGGAAATGAATTCCATTTATTAATGGAACGTTCTATAGTTCAATAGCATTTAATCACTGACACAGTCTGAGGGGTTAATGTGCATTGGAAATGTTGCATAAGTGACACAGGCCAAGTCCTTACACACACCCAGGCACCCTTGGCTTTCACACCACTTAAAGTCCAATAAACTACAGTGCACCACAGCACATCAAGCTTTGTTTTAATGAAAAATGTCATTGCAAAAAAAAACAAATGGCAAATTAGCTGCTTCCATTCATGCAATGACAATTTAGGTTAACAGGGATTACATTTATGAAGTCTCACACTGCAGGTGAAACAAGTCTTGACATATTAAAGCAAAGTACATGTTAATATTTGATTGATTGGTCATTGACCTTAAGTCAAATTCAGTTTAAAACAGCATTTGAGGAAGCTTTATTGGGCTAGAATTATACATTAACAATTTACCAACATGGATACTATCACAATAATGGTGAAGGAAAATATTAGTAGCTAAATATTAAAATTGTCAGTCATTCATGTAGTAACATGGATGTCAATTGAAGATTCTACAATTAAACGTCACCCAATATGTTTTTGTGTATAATTTAGTACTACTAAAGAGTGTGTGTTCAGGAAGTACTCGTGTGTGGGATTGTGTTCGTGTGTGACATTTATTACAAAGACAATTATACATTAATGTTTCAAATCTACACTAGAACCAAACAGAGCTACCAGCTGGTTCTCATATTGGGAAATGTTCCTCTTCATAATCTCCTTACAGGAACCCAGCAAACGCTCAAATGCCTGAATGTCTATTACTGCAAAAGAGAGGTGAGGGAGAGAAAGAGGGGGTGTCAAGTCAAATTCTTTAAAAGGCTATTGATCTACTGTGCCTGTATTTATAGAGTCCTTGTGTAGGAGTGCTGATCTGGTCCCCCCTTTTATTCATTATCATTTAAAAGACGAGATCAGCACTCCCGAGACTACTCTGAGGCGCTATGGGCCCGATTCAGACTTAGGAAATGTATTCCTTTCCTGTGCACGTCTCAGTAGTTGGTATTCAGATGCATAGCTGCCTAATGCTTTGCAGGCATGGTTCCCTTCACGTGCGCTGAATACATTTAATTAAACCGCTGAAAACCCTCTCACTTGCTGGGTTTTCAGTACCCTTAATTCAAATTTTCTCAACAGACTCATTACAATATATGGAAAGAACAGTTCAGAATGTAAATACATGCGTATTTGTCTACTTTTCAGCACCAATTGATACATTTAAAAATACTCTGATCTTGTATATTATTTAAGGTTAGGAAAGGATTTATGAATTATAAAAAATAAAAATATATTTTAGAGAGCCTTTTCACAAAATATATTGGTTTATCAAAAATACAGTGGTTTGATTCAACCTGGAAGTTGCCCTATTCAAATAGTTCAATCTATGAAACATCGGAAGGTAAGAAAGATGTACAATGGGTTGACCTGAACTTGACCAGTTGTCCTATAAATCTACCCTAATAATCCTCACTAATTATGGAACTGTGATGTCCGCCATGGTCTGCATTCCACAATGATTCAAATAGGTTACGTTCCAAATTAATGCAAAGCTTGTATTACGTTAGCCTAATATGATCCACTACTTGTCATGAACAGTCAAAATCATGATATTTAGATGAATGAAAAATGATTGTTGCTTCTACATGGATAAAGTTTGATCATAAAGTTACTGTTCCCCCATGTCAAAAGCTTGGATTCAGGAGGCGGGATTATTTTAATACACCAATGGTAACATGATATTCTCCACCTTGTAACCAACATGTTTGCGGAGGGGCGGGCATGGTTTATATAGCTACTCTACAGTGGCCAAAATTTGACTGTATGGTATCAGCAAATATAATTAAAAGTTTTCACTATTCATCTATGGCAAAGAAACACTATACAGTTGAAGTCGGAAGTCTACGTACACCTTAGCCAAATACATTTAAACTCAGTTTCACAAATCCTGACATTTAATTCAAGTAAGTAAGGTCAGTTAGGATCACCACTTTATTTTAAGAATGTGAAATGTCAATAATAGTAGAGAGAATGATTTATTTCAGCTTTTATTTCTTTCATCACATTCCCGGTGGGTCAGAAGGTTACATATACTCAATTAGTGTTTGGTAGAATTGCCTTTAAATTGTTTAACTTGGGTCAAATGTTTCGGGTAGCCTTCAACAAGCTTCCCACAATAAGTTGGGTGAATTATGGCCCATTCCTCCTGACAGAGCTGGTGTAACTGAGTCAGGTTTGTAGGCCTCCTTGCTCACACAAGCATTTCAGTTCTGCCCACAAATGTTCTATAGGTGTGAGGTCAGGGCTTTGTGATGGCCACTCCAATACCTTGACTTTGTTGTCCTTAAGCCATTTTGCCACAACTTTGGTAGTATGCTTGGGGTCATTGTCCATTTGGAAGACCAATTTGCGACCAAGCTTTAACTTCCTGACTGACGTCTTGAGATATTGCTTCAATATATCCACATAATTTTCCTACCTCATGATGCCATCTATTTTGTGAAGTGCACCAGTCCCTCCTGCAGCAAAGCACCCCCACAAGATGATGCTGCCACCCCCGTGTTTCACGGTTGGGATGGTGTCCTTCAGCTTGCAAGCCTCCCCCTTTTCCTCCAGACAAAACGATGGTCATTATGGCCTATTTTCTTCCTTGCTGAGCGGCCTTTCAGATTATGTCAATTTGGACTCGTTTTACTGTGGATATAGATACTTTTTTACCTGTTTCCTCCAGCATCTTCACAAGGTCCTTTGCTGTTGTTCTGGGATTGATTTGCACTTTTCGTACCAAAGTACGTTCATCTCTAGGAAACAAAACGCGTCTCCTTCCTGAGCGGTATGACGGCTGCGTGGTCCCATGGTGTTTATACTTGCGTACTATTGTTTGTACAGATGAACGTGGTACCTTCAGGTGTTTGGAAATTGCTCCCAAGGATGAACCAGACTTGTGGAGGTGTACAATGTGTTTTCTGAGGTCTTGGCTGATTTCTTTTGATTTACCCATGATGTCAAGCAAAGAGTTACTGAGTTTGAAGGTAGGCTTTGAAATACATCCACAGGTACACCTCCAAATTACTCAAATGATGTCAATTGGCCTATCAGAAGCTTCTAAAGCCATGACATAATTTTCTGGAATTTTCCAAGCTGTTTATAAAGGCACAGTTAATTTAGTGTATGCAAACTTCTGACCCACTGGAATTGTGATAGTGAATTATAAGTGAAATAATCTGTCTGTAAACAGTTGTTGGAAAAATGACTTGTGTCATGCACAAAGTAGATGTCCAAGCTGACTTGCCAAACTATAGCTGTTAACAATAAATTTGTGGAGTGGTTCAAAAATGAGTTTTAATGACTCCAACCTAAGTGTATGTGGACTTGCGACTTAAATTGTATATACAACAATTTGTGGACACCCTTTTTAAATTAGTGGATAAGACCATTTCAGCCACACCGTTGCTGATAGGTGTATAAAATCTAGCCCACAGCCATGCAATCTCCATAGACAAACTTTGGCAGTAGAATGGCCTTACTGAAGAGCTCAGTGACTTTCAACGTGGCACCATCATAGGATGCCAACAAGTCAGTTTGTTCAATTTCTGCCCTGCTAGAGCTGCCCCGGTTAACTGTAAGTGCTGTTATTGTGAAGTGGAAACGTCTAGGAGCAACAACGTTTCAGCCACGAAGTGTTAGGCCACACAAGCTCACAGAACGGGACCACCGAATGCTGTAGCGCGTAAAAATCATCTTTCCTCGGTTGCAACACTCACTCCTGAGTTCCAAACTGCCTCTGGAAGCAATGTCAGCACAAGAACTGTTCGTCGGGAGCTTCATGAAAGGGGTTAAGATCACCATGATCACCATGCGCAATGCCAAGCGTCGGCTGGAGTGGTGTAAAGCTCGCCGCCATTGGACTCCACAGTGGAAACGTGTTCTCTGGAGTGACGAATCACGCTTCTCCATCTGGCAAAGCTCCGGACGAATCTGGGTTTTGCAGATGCCAGGAGAACGCTACCTGCCCAAATGCATAGTGCCAACTGTAGTGTTTTTTGGAGGAGGAATAATGGTCTGGGGCTGTTTTTCATGGCTAAGGCAAGGCCTCTTAGTTCCAGTGAAGGGAAATCTTAACGTTACAGGATACAATAACATTCTAGATTATTCTGTGCTTCCAACTTCGTCACAACAGTTTGGGGAAGGCCCTTTCCTGTTTCAGTATGACAATGCCCCCGTGCACAAAGTGAGGTCCATACAGAAGTCCATACCCCATCGAACACCTTTGGGATGAATTGGAATGCAGACTGTGAGCCAGGCCTAATTGCCCAACATCAGTGCCCGACCTCACTAATGGTCTTGTGGCTGAATAGAAGCAAGTCCTGCAGCAATGTTCCAACATCTGGTGGAAAGCCTTCCCAGAAGAGTAGAGTCTGTTATAGCAGGAAAGGGAGGGACCAACTCCATATTAATGCCAGTGATTTTGGAATGAGATGTTCGATGAGCAGGTGCCCACATACGTTTTGGTCATGTAGTGTACTTATTTGTCTCCTCTTTAATCTGTGTCTGGTGTTAGCTAGTTACTGGCTAGCTAGGTCTTCAGAATATTCTAAAATCCGCATAATAACAAAGCCGCATTTTCCCACCAGAGATGTTTCCATAAAATTGACTTGTTGCTGATAAAAGGCTGCGCGAGCGCGATGATGTAATGAAGATAAAAATACATTTTGCGGTTAAATTCCCATGTACGGAATAAAAAAACCGAGTTAAATAGGTTTCCATCGCATTTTGAACTCTACTGAGTTATATAGTGAATGTGCCCACTCTTATATTGGCAAGTGCGCTATCTGGGCGCTGTTGGCTTGAGCGCACCTGTCGTTTACATGATGAGATTATATGGACAAAAACAATATTGTTTTTATTTGTCAAACTGCAGCCAAGCATCGACTATCATGTCACCAGAATAAGACCCTGGATATTTATTGGGAAGGAGCATCAAGCTCATCACCTTGCACTTTCAGCACCCTGTGATGTTCTTTATAATTTATTTCATATGTAGCCTAATAAACTGCATGCTTTCCCGAGTCGTAGTGCGAGTACCACACAACATGTCATTGCGTGACTCCAAATTTACTTCGATTTGATGGTTATTATATCAATATTTACGCATAAGAGCGTTTCCACCGACATTTCTCGAATAATTAATTTTACCGACACAAAAATCTCTCGCCCTGTCTTGTGTATTATGTTTTGTTGACATTTAGAACGTTTACCAAATAGAAAAATGTTTCCATCAGGCAGGTAATTACATTTTTTATCCGTTATTTACTTTACTCACATGAAAAGGTTTGATGGAAACCAGGTTATTGCTTTGTGTATCACCAAATTAGCTTGAGATGATTATACTGCAATTCCGCTCACTTTATCCAAGTTTCTTAACATAGGCGTTTCAAACAGCTGTCACTCAAGGCGAGCTCATGACAATAAACTCCCTGCCCACTCAGTCTTTTCAAACTTCCTGGTAATTTTCGCATTTCCATTACCCCAAAATAGTATGGATTATATTTTACATGGGAATGACTGTTCGGGACCTTTAACACGATACAAATCGTACAAAATACAGTTACAATTAAAATATTCTAGTAATCATATATCAACTCGGTAGGTTTGGCGCAATACTATAATTTGCATATGGCCACAGGAGCCCATAGCTTGGGTCTCCACATTTCACAAGGTCAACATTTCATAAACTCCACTGTGGAAAAGGTGACATGTTGATATGCTTCAGTTTGCTGCCATGTGACTGGTTTCACATTTGGCTCCAGCGATCATAAAGTGACATAGATTTTAAAAAAAACATTTGTCATTTATATTTACAATCCCCTTATCCAAACGGCTTTCTAATTTACCTAGTTATTATCAATAGCTCTTATCAATTTGTAAATTAGAGTGCATGGAGAATGGCAGCGGTTGAAAAAGTACTCAACTGTCATACTTGAGTAAAAGTAAAGATACCTTAATAGGAAATGACTCAAGTAAAAGTCACCCAGTAAAATACTACTTGAGTAAACGTATAAAAGTAGTTGGTTTTAAAATTTACTTAAGTATCAACAGTAAATGGAATTGCTCGAATGTACTTAAGTATCAAAATAAAGTTGAAACCATTTCCAATTCCTTATATTAAGCAAACCAGATGGCACAATTATTTTTTATTTTTTATTGACGGATAGCCAGGGGCACACAACAAATTGCGGTCCAAACACTTAAAAGACACACCCTATCCCCTCAGCCCTCAAATTAAGTAAACACTTCGGATGACGTTTGACCGAGTATACACTTGCGGGGCGAGGGAGGCAGGAATGATTTTCAATGGTTCATCCTTGGCCGGAAATTCGTCACTCGTTCATCCCGCGATGATTGTGTTTTCAGCCACCGCCACAGTCAATTATGATAGCATATCTACTTATATTAAAAATATAATTATTAATATACGCCTACTGTATGATAGCTAGCAAATTAATTAGCTAACTAACGTTTGCCTGCCTAGCTGTAACTTCTGAAGAACATTTTTTTTATTTCTACATTTTCCAAAAGATACCCAAACAAAAATATATTTACTTTTTACGAGACCTGTTTGTGCTGTCATGTGCATTAGTAGCTCAATTTCTAACTTATTTGCATTAGTTTTTACTTGCACTTGTATGTCGACTTCTCCATTGATGTTGTTTTGAAGTTTTCGTTGACTTTTCTTAGCCGTTGTACAATCGTCACGAATTGAATTATGGGGATTATACAGTCGCAAAACCGACTACAAACGAGGGCTGAGGGCTTTACATTGTAAACTTCCCTTGCTTGGCTAATCATTTGGACCATCCCTCCAAGATGGCAACGGGGATTCCCCCAAGGGCATAAAATAAGTAGATTGCTCAACCTTATGCATCGTTTCATTGCACATAAAGGTGTTGGAATTATGAGGGAATTAAATCAAGGTCAGAATACGGCCTATCTGTAGACACACCTCCTTCACACCTTCATTTCTTAGATCTCCACCCCAGATGGAATAGAGGGTGAATAGCATGCTATTCTCATTCTTAAGTAAGAGGTCAGAATACGCGTAGAGAGAAAGGTGCATAGAAAGGGATTTCCGTTTCATTTACGCATGAATACAGTCCATGGTCTATTCATTTTGGACTGCTTTAGACAGACAGAGAGAATGACCATGAATATCATTTTTCACGACTGAAGAGTAATGGTTTGTATGTGTGCACATACAACGTACCCAAGCACTTGGTAACTCCCATGGCGTAGACGGAGGCTGCACGTGGTTTGTTGGCGACCAGAGCCAGCTCTCCAAAGTATTGGCCCCTAGAGCAGCGTGCAATTTCCACTTCTGCATTACCCTGCTGCCCTGCCTTAGTCTAGGTAGGGAGACGTAGACATGATGATGATACTGATGTAACCGACTCCATAACTCTTTAACAATTACAGTTATTCGTTCCTTATCTACCACCCAACCTGATACATTTATTTTACTAGCTGCAAAAGCACTAGCTGCAAAAGCAGGAAAGCCAGCCATACCACATTCCAAAGAAGCTACACATACAATACATACAGTGCCTTGCAGCAGGTACCCACAGCAAACTCATTATTTATACAGTAGATCTAACACACTTCCTAGGGAAGGGGAAAAACATGTACACCTACTTTGCTTATTATCATGATCTTCACCTCCCCAGACTCCACAATATAGAAGCAATCTGCCTTATCCCCCTAAGAGTGCAGAAATGCAGTGGAATCGGCAGTGATACAGTACGAAGTAAAGAAGAATTGTTATCAAATATTAAAAAATGTACTGTAAAAGTCGACAATACCTGTTTTAAGATGCACTCCCCATCTCTGAACACTCTCATTCCCACGACATCAACAATCTTCATCCTCTCAGAGAGCTGAAGAAGAGCAAGATGAGGACAGACGATGGTGTGATAAAAGTATACATTGATCTTTACATGCATTCTGAAAGGAAAGATAGTTTACAATGGATTCTGTGTGTGCAATTTGATTCATTCTCTTATGGTGTCTTTTGAAACAAACTGCACAGTACACTTTTATTGTGAAGCACTTTAAGATGCTGTGGTCAAATGAAACAGACCTCGAGAGACTTTAGAAGGGGTACACACTCAATGAAGGCTTCGTACATCTTCCTCTTCTTGGCATTGTTTTTCACTATGAGTCTATGAAATGTGGCCCGATCCTAAAACATACACATACCGGTTACTCATCTTTCACTGAAAAAACCCCACACAGGTATAAAGTAGGATTGTTCGGTCTCCTACTGTGACTCACCAGTCCCCACAGTGCCCCCTCCTGGTTTGCCATGATGGTGGCAGCACGTGGGGTGTTGTACATGAGCGCCAGCTCCCCAAAACTGCCCTTGTTGTCATACTTCCCCACACATTTCCCAACTCCGTCAATCAGCACAATAATATCATACACGCCCCTACAACACACAGAGGTACACAAGACATCAGAGCAATCAGAGGACATCACATTCACATTAGTGTTGGTCAGTGCTGTTTAAGATTAGGGAGGACATATTTATTTTATGAGCATGGCCTTACTTCTATTACAGCATGCATATTGGATGACTGATATTCCATTCACACAGCTCAATGTAAAATCGATGGGTTTCGGCTACTACACGATACTCGCATTTGTCATATACCCATCACCAGGTTGCTAAAACCTAGCATGCAAATTAAAGTTTATAACATAGTTGTACAGGTCAAGAGACAAATTGTAGTAATCAAGGTGACAGACAGTGACACATTCAATACCGCCTTGCATACTCTTGCCTGAATTTAGTTGATGATCTGGGGTGTAAGCATTAGTCCAAAATGAGAGTTTCTATTTTACAAATTCAGGTAGGTCCCTCCCCGCTTCGTTCTCTTTACTTCTGTTTAAGAAACATTTTGCAACAAAATCGGCACAATAAATACACCCCTGATCAGCCGCACACTCAGTTAACTTTCATAGCAGCCACATACAAACAGCATGATCACTTTGCTCGTTAATTCCTTTGTTCATCTATGGGCTCTCCTATCGCCTTTTCCCTACGCTTTTGGATTTCAGTGCACAACACAACAGCTATCGATAACCAGTCGCAAAAACCTCTCGAAGCCAAACTTTCATACCATAACCACTAACCGCTACACAGCCTACATTGTTGTCACCATATTAACGTTATAGTCAACAAACTAGAGCTACTGTGTTTATAAACCCACAAGCCAATTAATGCATACAATCACGCAATACAGTGTATAGCAAGCAGTTTAGCAGTTACACAGGCAGTGGCAATACATTTTCTAAAACCGAAAGCTTATCTTGTCTTGAAAGAGTTGCAATGTTGGATAGCCTTAGTCAGCTAGCTAACATAAATAGCGTTAATCTCTGTTTGAGTCAGGTTGTGAGTAGGCTAAATTAGCTGCATTAGTTAAGTAAGTAAAAGGTAAACTAAGAAGAAAAACATTACAACGAAATATAGCTAGCTCTCTCTCTCTGCTGCTTCTTCTTAATTGTTGAAGAAATTCATTTGTCAAAACTGCTCAACTATTGTCTTTCTCTCTCTTTGAGTCAACTACTCAACACACCACACTGTTTGGCAATAAAGGTCTACAGTAGCCTCAAAAGCACACTCTAGGGTAGCACCATGGTGTAGCCGGAGGTAAGCTATTTTTTGTCCTCCTCTGGGTACATTGACTCCATCCAATCAGAGGATCAGAGAATAAATCTAGTCATATAGTAATCTAGCATTGCAGTGCTAGCTAGCTGGAGCTTATGCTTTCAGTACTAGATTCATTATCTGATCCTCTGACTGGATGGAGTCAATGTACCCAGAGGAGGACAGAAAATAGCTTACCTCCGGCTACACCATGGTGCCACCCAGAGTGTGCTTTTGAGGCTACTGTAGACCTTCATTGCCAAACAGAGTTTTAATCAGTTATTTGGTGATGTGATTAAAAAAAGGATCGCTTTTTTTGTTTCACCATTTGTTTTCTTTCTGAAATTCACTGAGGATGGTCCTCCCCTTCCTTCTCTGTGGAGCCTCCACTGATTCAAATAATTAGGCCTAATGCCTCTCACACAGAAAAAAAGATAGATTCAACACACACACACCTCTCTATGACATAGAAGTTGTCTCCGTCATCCCCCTGGTCTATAATGTGCTCCTGTGGTTTGACCAACACCTCAAACATGCCATCCAGCACCTCTGAGAACTGCTCCTGAAAGAGAGAAACAACACTCATACATTAGAATATGTATGTTGTGTGTGTGTGTGTGTATATCTCTCTCTCTCTATATATATATATATATATTTGTAGCGCCACCTTTTGCTGCGATTACAGCTGTAAGTCGCTTGGGGTATGTCTCTATCAGTTTTGCAAATTGAGAGACAGAAATATTTTCTCATTACTCCTTGCAAAACAGATCGAGCTCAGTGAGGTTGGATGGAGAGCATTTGTGAACAGCAGTTTTCAGTTCTTTCCACAGATTCTCGATTGGATTCAGGTCTGGACTTTGACTTGGCCATTCTAACACCTGGATATGTTTATTTTTGAACCATTCCATTGTAGATTTTGCTTTATGTTTTGGATCATTGTCTTGTTGGAAGACAAATCTCCGTCCCAGTCTTAGGTCTTTTGCAGACTCCATCAGGTTTTCTTCCAGAATGGTCCTGTATTTGGCTCCATCCATCTTCCCATCAATTTTAACCATCTTCCCTGTCCCTGTTGAAGAAAAGCAGGCCCAAACCATGATGCTGCCACCACCATGTTTGACAGTGGGTATGTTGTGTTCAGGGTGATGAGCTGTGTTGCTTTTACGCCAAACATAACGTTTTGCATTGTTGCCAAAAAGTTCAATTTTGGTTTCATCTGACCAGAGCACCTTCTTCCACATGTTTGGTGTGTCTCCCATGTGGCATGTGGCAAACTTTAAACAACACTTTTATGGATATCTTTAAGAAATGGCTTTCTTCTTGCCACTCTTCCATAAAGGCCAGATTTGTGCAATATACAACTGATTGTTGTCCTATGGACAGAGTCTCCCACCTCAGAGTCTCCCACCTATAGATCTCTGCAGTTCATCCAGAGTGATCATGGGCCTCTTGGCTGCATCTCTGATCAGTCTTCTCCTTGTATGAGCTGAAAGTTTAGAGGGACGGCCAGATCTTGGTAGATTTGCAGTGGTCTGATACTCCTTCCATTTCAATATTATCGCTTGCACAGTGCTCCTTATGATGTTTGTAACTTGGGAAATCTTCTTGTATCCAAATCCGGCTTTAAACTTTTTCACAACAGTATCTCGGACCTGCCTGGTATGTTCATTTTTCTTCATGATGCTCTCTGCGCTTTTAACGGACCTCTGAGACTATCACAGTGCAGGTGCATTTATACGGAGACTTGATTACACACAGGTGGATTGTATTTATCATCATTAGTCATTTAGGTCAACATTGGATCATTCAGAGATCCTCACTGTACTTCTGGAGAGAGTTTGCTGCACTGAAAGTAAAGGGGCTGAACAATTTTGCACGCCCAATTTTTCAGTTTTTGATTGGTTAAAAAAGTTTGAAATATACAATAAATGTCGTTCCACTTCATGATTGAGTCCCACTTGTTGTTGATTCTTCACAAAAGAATACAGTTTTATATCTTTATGTTTGAAGCCTGAAATGTGGCAAAAGGTCGCAAAGTTCAAGGGGGCCGAATACTTTCGCAAGGCACTGTATATGTGTGAATTATAAACTGGGACACCTAGCAACAAGCATCACACAAATATACTGCTGAACACATTTTTTTTCAACGATTCTACTGAGTTATAGTTCATATAAGGAAATCAGTCAATTGAGATGATTTCATTAGGCCTTAATCTATTGATTTCACATGACTGGGCAGGAGCGCAGCCATACAGTATGTGGGCCTGGGAGGGGGGTACAGGCTCACCCACTTGGGAGCCAGGCCCACCCACTGGGGAGCAAGGCAGAGAAATTAACATTAAATTCTCTGGCAACAGCTCTGGTGGACATTCCTGCTGTCAGCATGCCAATTGCATGCTCCCTCAAATCTTGAGACATCTGTGGAATTGTGTTGTGTGACAAAACTGCACATTTTCGAGTGGCTTTTTATTGTCTCCAGCATCCGGAGCACCAAGTCTAGGTCTAAGAGGCTTCTAAACAGCTTCTACCCCCAAGCCATAAGACTTCTGAACATCTAATCAAATGACTACCCAGACTATTTGCATTGCCTCCTGCCCCCTTTTCTATGCTGCTGCTACTCTCTTTTATGATCTATGCATAGTCATTTAATAACTCTACCTACATGTACATATTACCTCAATTACCTCGACACCGGTGCCCCTGCACATGGACGCTGTACTGATACCCCCTGTATATAGCCCCACTATTGTTATTTACTGCTGCTCTTTAATTATTTGCTGTTCTTATCTCATAAAACGGCGTTGTTTGTTAGGGGCTTGTAAGTAAGCATTTCAATGTAAGGTCTACACCTGCTGTATTCGGCTCGTGTGACAAATACAATTTGATTTGAAGGTGCACCTGTGTCATGATTATGCTGTTTAATCAGCTTCTTGATATGCCACACCTGTCAGGTGGATGGATTATTTTAGCAAAGGAGAATTGCTCACTAACAGGGATGTCAACAAATGTGTGCATAGAATTTGAGAGAAATAAGCTTTTTTTGTGCAAATGGAAAAGGTTTGGGATCTTTTATTTAAGCTCATGAAACGTGGGAGCAATACTTTACATGTTGCGTTTCTATCTTTGTTCAGTATAAATCAATACAAACTCCAATGTGTTAGGATGACTATTAAGAGGGTGTTTGTTTAATTCATAACCGAACATAAGATAAAATAACTCGAACAGGAAGATAAACTGTATTTCCTCTAAACTTAGAAGTAACTCTCAATACCTGAAGACAGAGGCTTGAATACAATACTTTACCTGGTCGAGGGTTTTAAACAGTAATATATCTCGGCAGGCGTCCTGGAGTCTGCGACGCTGCTCATCTGATTTGGGGTGTACCACCCTTGGCTCAAAGTCATCATCCTCATCATCGTCTGGGTTGTAGGCCTCCGCACACACTGGGGGGGAAAAACACTGTGACACACACACTGGGGACAAACAAATACTCCCAAAGGGAATGTTGTGACTGTAACACACAAGTGAGAGACAGAAATAAGATTCTTCATACACTGTATATAATGGATGCAAAACCCAATGATGTGGCTCACCAGATACTCTGC
Source organism: Oncorhynchus masou masou (assembly GCF_036934945.1). Taxonomy (NCBI): domain Eukaryota; kingdom Metazoa; phylum Chordata; class Actinopteri; order Salmoniformes; family Salmonidae; genus Oncorhynchus; species Oncorhynchus masou. The sequence continues at coordinate 46,756,321 of NC_088216.1, read as the reverse complement.
GACTGTATTTATTTGGGGTGGGAGGTGGCACTAGAGAAAGAGAGAGATGTTTCAGTGCTAGAAATGAACTTGGTTCCACTGAACATCAATATTAGTTGTTCTTATGAATCATTTGACACACTTTAGCTTACACCCAATTATTTTTTACCCCTTTTTCGTGATATCGAATTGGTAGTTACAGTCTTGTCCCATCGCTGCAACTCCCTTATGAACTCGGGAGAGGCGAAGGTCAAGAGCCATGCGTTCTCCGAAACACGACCCTGCCAAGCCGCACTGCTTTTTGACACACTGCTCGCTTAACCTGGAGCCAGCCGCACCAATGTGTTGGAGGAAACACCATCCAGCTGATGACCGAAGTCAGCTTGCAGGCGCCCAGTCCACCACAAGGAGTCACTAGAGCGCGATGAGACAAGGAAATGCTGGCCAAACCCTCCCCTAACCAGGTCGGCTGTGACGCAGTCTGGGATCAAACCCAGGTCTGTAGTGACGCCTAAAGCACTGCGATGCAGTGCTTAGACAGCTGCGCCACTCGGGAGGCCGAGCTTACACCCAATTCTGTCTAAATATAGTTACATAGATACATCCAACAGTAAATGTGTAGGGTCGGGGATGGTACTACGACCATGCCTGATACATTCTCTTATTTTCTCCCTTAACCATTTTTGTCAGAGTACAGCAGCTGATTTATGAAAAGTGGTTGAGACACCCTCAAACAAACGTTCATTATCTCATGTTGCTTTAAATAGGCTACTGAATAATGAAATAAATCAGGACAAATAGCTATTCAGTAGGCTAATACCCCAGTAGCATCCTATCATCTGATAACCTCTGGCAATGGAAGAGAAAATCATATGACTACAGGGGCCCTCACGTTACAATGAGAACCCATTCAACTGGCATGTAGATTACTTAAAAAGGACTTCATAGTATTATCGAATAGAGACTAATATCATGAGATAATGATTCATTATGCATTCTGTGCGCTTATTTATGTAGCCTATTATGTGCGCAAGTGGGAGAGAGTAAAAAGTTATAATAATTAAGTAAAAAGGTTATAACAGAAATAAAGAACATGGGAAATTATTGAAATATATTTAATAATCAAATCATGATTGTAAAATAGAGATGCAAAATGTCACTCACTATAGTCATCAGAGTCCTCATCTTCATCTGATTCAAACGAATTACTATCAAAAGCCACCCCCTTTCGAGCAGAATTGACCGGGCTGTCTTTAGCATGTTTGTCGTGTTTTCGGCTCTCTTGAAGACGCGTGAAATATTGGATTGCGAATTCAACCAAATCTGTCGGTCTGCGCCGTAGTACCTCCACAGTGTATCCTTGCAGCATGTCCTTCAAACCAACAGGTATCTCGATGCTCATCATAGAACTATGGTAGCCTATAATGATCTTTGACAAGTTCAAAATACAAATTTGAGTAAAACAATCTGCCTAATCACATAACTATAATAATCAAGAATTTCCAAGACCAGGGATTTGTCAAACTTAGCCCAGGCCTCGTCATAATGTATGCTAAATAGCATAAGTAGTGCAAATACAATAGAATTTGAATATAACCTTCAGTGTCGGTCCAATATAAAATGCATTACCTGATATCCAATGTTGCCAAGGCTATATGAGAATAAAGAGCTAGATCAATGATCAGCGGCCATGGCAAATATCAAAGTATAGGCAAACATAAATACATTTACTAAAAACTACCAATGACAGCTATCAAAACAGATTAAATTGGTTACAATTTACCGACCTCCTTGCAATGTAGCCTTTCGAATATTAGTTATGGTCTGACATTATGCATATTTTGCGAAATGCGCACAGCGTTGTTCTGCCCATTTTAATCCACTCCCAGTCCGCGTCTACTGGTTAATTGACGGGTCTACGGGTTTCCGCATTTAGACTAGAAGCAGCGTATCGGAAAGTATTGACCGGGCGTACTAGGCTATGTCACAACTTTTCGGATCAAAATGTCATTCATGCCTGTCTAGGCCTATTGTGTATCAGACCTTGACCCGAGTTGCTCAGTAAATATATAGTTATACACGTGTAATAAGATGTTCTAATAGGAAATTAGAAGTAGATCATGATTTCATTGTATTTATTTATTTACATACATAATGACACATACAAACATAAGACAATGGCCCAATGAGGATTCTCCATGTTGTGGCATAAGTTACATCTGCAACAACCTTGGAGAAAAGTATTATTAATGAATTCATTAATAAATCTACTATCAATTTCCAACGCAATGATTTGGTTACTGGATCACAGTTTGGAATGAGACTATTCAGGGATGTTTTAATGTACTGGTATGTTTTAAAAGCCATATGTTTTGTGTTTAAACACACACGCAGAGACACACACAGAGAGACACACGCACACACATGGCATACTAACACACATTATACGCACCCTGTGAAAATATACCTATTCCCTGATATGCAGACTCACTGAGTAAGTAAAGGCACATGTTCAATTCACAAATGTTCTAATTAAAAACACACAAAAATTAAACAAATGCAAGTAAAACACCAAGGAGTGAGAACAATGTGTGCGTTCCCCCCCTCTGTCCACCTCTACAATGTGTGCGTCTTTCTCAAGTCCGTATGCCAGTCAGACGTTCAATGTGTACCTCTGCGTAAGTGTATGTATGTGAGTACTGTCGGTCTCCACTGTGTTAGTGAGTTCTGTCTCTGACGTCTACGCCTGGGGCGTGGACAGGGATCACAGACCGGGTGCTGCCCAGTTCAGGAACTTCATGGCCATTTCAAACCCAAGGAAACAAGCCTAAGGGGAGAATAGATCAATGTGGTCATTAACTGACTTCTACAGGCAAGGGGTGAGTGTATTAAGAACTGTAGAATGCAGGTGATTTCAAAGTTTTGTGCACTAAACCATACTGTTTATTCTGCGTATGATATGCTGTGATTAAGTGGTAATAGGAGATCAGTGAGTATGGTGGACGTAGCATGGGTGAGTACCATCTCTGACTGGCCGGTGAGTGTGATGAGTTAAACAGACTGTATGTGCTGTATGTGAGTAGAGCGTGTGTACTCACTGCATTGGCAGGGAAAGCTCTGAGCATGACAGCGGTGAAGCCTTTGTACAGAGAGGCCACGCCCTCCTCCCTCAGCAGCTCTCGTAGGACGTCCCGGAAACCATTAGGGTACTTCCCTTCAGGGGCTGGGAGGTGAGAGAGAGGGCTCCAGTCATACTACGGTTTTACACAGTACACTTAAGGCTTCCCAACCCGAAACAGTTCTGAAGAGTTTGTGCATATACAGAATTATGACGACATTTTGTGACGTTTTTGTTCACTTTGAACTTCGGTGTCACGCCCTGGTTGAAGTTTATTGTGTTTGTCTTTATTTATTTGTTCAGGCCAGGGTGTGACATGGGTTTATTGTGGTGTGTTTTGTCTTGGGGTTTTGTTAGGTATTGGGTGTGTGGCTTTGTGGGGGTATCTAGCATAGTCTATGGCTGTCTGGAGTGGTTCTCAATCAGAGGCAGGTGTTTATCGTGTCTCTGATTGGGAACCATATTTAGGCAGCCATATTCTTTGAGTATTTCGTGGGTGATTGTTCCTGTCTCTGTGTTTGTTGTCACCAGATAGGTTGTATAGGTTTTCACGTTCCGTTTGTTGTTTTGTATTGTTCGTTCGTTCTTCGTCATTAAACATGTATCAAAGATACCACGCTGCATTTTGGTCCGACTCTCCTTCACCAGACGAGAACCGTTACATTCGGTGAGTTTTTTTTCCGGCAGTCCGGTCACACAATTTTTTTTCTGGAGGCAAGCCGGAGTTCAGAGCCCGAAATCCACACCAGATTTCTTGACTTATCTTAGATTCATTCGGATTATTTTGAGGAAGTGTATACCGTCTACGGCGTTTCAAAATGGACAAACAGTAATATTGCCGCTTTTTTCCCTCGTTTTTCAAGCGAAGGTCTTTTAAGGGAGTATGCGAGCACACTCGTTCGGTCAGGCTAGCCGGGTTTGGGCTAGGTGCCAGCCGAACTGAGAAACGCTGACGCCTTTAGTCACTATGCTACTCTAAACCAAACAGACAGTACGGTTGGTAAGTTATATACTGTATACTACAGTTAGAAAAAAGACAACAGGGTTGAGGTTATTTCGATTTCAATTCAGGAAGTAAATTGAATTTCTAATTCTGCTTCCATTTTTCCACAATGATTTTCTATGAGGAAAATGTAAAAATGGAATTGTAATTTCAGTTTACTTCCGGAATTGACTGAATTGACCCCAACCTGGTAAGAAATACATATTACACAGTATTTACACCAAAAATGGGGCTTAGTCAGAAACGCCAAAGACACACCTGTCTGGAAGCGAGACTTGAGTACATCAGGGGGAATGGCCACGGCCCAGTTAAAGATTCCTGCCATCCCTCCAGCGAATAGAACACTAGGAACACTCAGCTCATTGGGGCTGTGGAACAACCAATCACCAATTCATTACAAACAATACACACATGCCATGACATAAAGACATTACACAGCACACAAACAATAACACAGATAAACAGGTCATCATACATAGATTCACAAAACAGCTGTAAAATATATTTTGTAGGGACAAAGACACACATGTGCTTAGGGTTTCAATTGCATACACACACAGTAAAACACACATTCACCTCTTGCCCTCTGGTGTGAGGAGGCGCTTCAACCATTCATAGGTCATGAAATACATCCCACTGGCTGGCACGTCTGAGAAACAAAGTAAGAAGCTGTTAGAATTACTGGCAAAAACTCAGTTGTGTCTTAATTACACAAACACTACTGCACACAAGTATCTAGATAAAGAGCTAGATATCAGAGACACGGGTATAAGACTTACACTGAGTGTACAAAACATTAGGAACATGACAGACTGACCAGGTGAAAGTTATGATCCCTTACTGATGTCACTTGTTAAATCCACTACAATCAGTATAGATGAAGGGGAGGAAACTGGTTAAAGAAGGATTTTAAAGCCTTGAGTTCAATTGAGACATGGACTGTGTATGTGTGCCATTCAGAAGGTAAACGGGCAATACAAAATATTTAAGTGCCTTTGAACGGGATATGAGGGAGGTGCAAAAAGGGAGGTGCAACTCAATATTAGGAAAGTGTTCCTAATGTTTGTACACTCAGTGAATATTCAGTCAGGAAGTACCTCTCATGAGGGTGAGAGCAGTGCCTCTGTAGATTCCCCTGATCCCACTCTCTTTGTACAGCTGCTTCACACAGTCCATGGGCCCAGCATACTTCACCTCCCCTTTGGCTGCCTGGATCTGTACACACATAACATGTAATGTAACCAACGAGGTTGGAACCCTGGGTCTTCTTCATGCCACAAGAGTGTGTTAGCCCAGGGAACGTAAGTCTTCCGGTCAATGGCAAGGCTCCTTATCACGTGAGTGCGGTTCACTGAAACGCATCTCCTTTGACCTCAGCCTGTTCTCCAAAACCCAGTTAACCTAATCCTTGTTAACCTACGTTCAGTTCTGTAAGTGCCATGCTCACCTGTAGGAGACACTTGATACGTTCTCCAGGGGCCATGATGGCTGTGGTGAACACGCCTGACAGCATGCCGGCAGCAAACAGCTGTGGATACCTGAGCGGGACAGCGGATGGTAATGCACAACACACACACACACAAGTATACATCCGCCCACACAATTTCACCATACAACAAAAAAAATGGGGAAGACACTCTACTATGAAACAATCACCTACGTAAGGACATCGTCAGGGGTTTTCTGTTGTAGTTTCTTGCCCAGGCCAAAGCCAAAGAAGCAGACAGCGAACATGGGCGTGACTCCAATGATAGGGGCTGCCATGCCTTTGTACAGGCCTTTGAACCCCTGTTGTAGAGAACATGACAGAGAGAAGGAATGAATAAAAGAGAGAGCAAAGAGTGGTGAACAAAGAAATACATTGAATGGAAAACCAAAAAGACATACGCCTACTATCACCCACCTCTTTGGCAAGGGTCTGTTTGAAACAATCAAAAGTGCCTCTATACAGGGGGCTCTCGCCCGGGCCGGGCACAGGCATGGTCTGAATGCGCACCTAAGAGAGAGGAGGATATGAACAGACTCACCCTATTGGCCTACACACATGACATTACTTATGTATAGATTGATATATATATTTATATAAGTAGCAGTCAAAAGTTTGGACACACCTACTCATTCAAGTGTTTTTCTCTCTTTTTACTATTTTCTACATTGTAGAATAATAGTGAAGACATCAAAACTATGATATGACAAATAATCATATAGTAACAACAAAAGTGTTAAACAAATCATAATATATTTTAGATTCTTCAAAGTAGCCGCCCTTTGCACAATCTTGGCATTCTCTCAACCAGATTCATGAGGAATGCTTTTCCAACAGTCTCCATGGAGTTCCCACATATGCTGAGCACTTGTTGGCTGCTTTTCATTCACTCTGCGGTCCAACTCATCCCAAACCCTCTCAATTTGGTTGAAGTCGGGTGATTGTGGAGGCCAGGACATCTGATGCAACACTCCATCACTCTCCTTCTTGGTCAAATAGCCCTTACACATCCTGGAAGTGTGTTGGGTCATTGTCCTGTTGAAAAACAAATGATAGTCCCAATAAGACCAAACCAGATGGGATGGCGTATCGCTGCAGAATGCTCTGGTAGGCATGCTGGTTAAGTGTGGCTTGAATTCAGAATAAATCACAGACAGTGTCACCAGCAAAGCACCCCCACACCCCCTCTTCCATGCTTCACGGTGGGAACCACACATAGATCATCCGTTCACCTACTCTGCGTCTCACAAAGACACAGTGGTTGGAACCAAAAATCTCAAATTTGGACTCATCAGACCAAAGGACAGATTTCCACAGGTCTAATGTTCATTGCTCGTGTTTCTTGGCCCAAGCAAGTCTCTTTTTCTTTTTGGTGTCCTTTAGTAGTGGTTTCTTTGCAGCAATTCGATCATGAAGGCTTGATTCACACAGTCTCCTCTGAACAGTTGATGTTGAGATGCGTCTGTTAATTGAACTCTGTGAAGCATTTATTGTGTTGCTACAATCTGAGGTGCATTTAAATCTAATGAACTTATCCTCTGCAGCAGAGGTAACTCTGGGTCTTTCTGTCGTGTGCCGGTCCTCATGAGAGACAGTTTCACCATAGCGCTTGAAATGTTCTGGATTGACTGACCTTCACGTCTTAAAGTATTGATGGACTGTCGTTTCTCTTTGATTATCTGAGCTGTTCTTGTCATAATATGGACTTGGTCTTTTACCAAATAGGGCTATCTTCTGTATACCACCTCTATCTTGTCACAACACAACTGATTGGCTCAAATGCATTATGGAAAGAAATTCCACAAATTAACTTTTAACAAGGCACACCTGTTAATTGAAATGCATTCCAGGTGACTACCTCATGAAGCTGGTTAAAAGAATGCCAAGTGTGTGCAAAGCTGTCATCTGTGATCTCCGCATGTGTGGTTCCCACCGTGAAGCACGGAGGAGGTGGTATGATGGTACGATATGCCATCCCATCTGGTTTGCGCTTAGTGGGACTATCATTTGTTTTCCCAACAGGACAATGACCCAAAACACACCTCCAGGCTGTGTAAGGGCTATTTGACCAAGAAAAGTGATGGAGTGCTGCATCAGATCACCCGACCTCAACCCTCATGAAGCTGGTTGAGAAAATACCAAGAATGTGCAAAGCTGTCATCAATGCAAAGGGTGGCTACTTTGAAGAATCTAAAATATATTTTAATTTGTTTAGCACTTTTTTGGTTACGACACGAGTCCATACGTGTTATTTCATAGTTTTGATGCCTTCACTATAATTCTAAAATGTAGAAAATAGCAAAAATTAAAACCCTGCAATGTTTTGTTTAATTAACCTTTTCAAATTGTACAAGCATATATAGGAGTTGGTTTACACATTTAAAATGCATATTAAGCACATACCAAGCACACAGGATAAAACATTATTACTGAAAATAAATAAACCTTTTACAATGTGTATATCTTACTTTCTATAAGTGGCTCATGTGATAATACATCTGTAATGACAGGTCAGTCACTGTCATAAGGTTAATGTTGTGCGATATGACAGAAATTGACATAGGTCAAAGGTCTAATGTTACACTCGACCTCGCTCATTGGGTTAACTGACAGTCCCTTGAAAATGTCAGTTCTATCAAATGTAAAGAGCCACGACACTCACATCCAGTAACCAATTAGAAATCTGTAAAGATACATGTTAATTGATTACTTTGCTGAATTCTACGTGCAGCAGAATCCGATTAAAGTTAGGCTCATGAGGCAAGATATTTTTAACAGCTAGCTAGATGAGGAATGAGCTATTTTGAGAAATAAATAATTACTTTTATGGTATCAAGTGGATGTCCAGCGAAGACCAAGCAGACACCCCCAAAGCCCCCAGCAAAGAAGTTCTTCCCTGGACTTATCGTCTGCTGTTTAGACATGGTTTCTGTTCAAGAAAAGACAGCTAACGAGAAAAGAAAAACACAAAATGTTGCGTTGTTACGATCCGTAACAAGTTGGGAAAATAACTATCTACCTAACAGGTTAACCCTGTGTCACCACTATCGGTTCAAATGAAAGGTATATTTCTTGACAGCCACCGTCGTGTCATCCAATCTGGACCTTTCACCCAGATATATGCCCGGACCAAATAGTCTGTTACACAAATGCTTTGGTTCCTCTTCATTTAGTGGCCGACCTTCTTCTTTGATGAGGTTTAACGGTGGTTGGCATCCAATAAATGTTGCATTACCGCCACCTACTAGACTGGGGTATAACTCCCTTATACTTTGCTTTAAATAAATAAATACCCTACCATCTAACACTAAACTCACCAAAAATAAATAAATACCATACTCCACTATTTAAATCTATTTAACCCAGGCCAACAGCCTGAATGGATGGGACACCACCACTTAACACACTCTGTAACTCTTCTCACGTCAGATCTCGCACACCCAAATACCTCTCTGCAGCTGCCACCAAAACCTCTATTTTCCATGACTTACATTCCATCCCTGCAGTACAGTTGATAACCATTGCTATAAATGCCAAAAATCCAATCTTACTGAAACATATATCACTTGTTGGTTTATCCCTCTGTGCTGGTACAGATCTACTACTCACACCACTCCTCTCAGGATCCCTCCCCCTTGACCCATCATCCTCTACTTTCTTCACTGCCTCGCGTATGACAACTTCCGCACTACTCTAACCTGGAAACCTCAACCTGCCTCTCTCACACAGGACATTAGTGATCCCCAGCCCCATGGGCACCACTACAATTAACCCATACCACTACTTTCCCCAATGTTACACATGCCTTTGTCTCATGCCCTTCTGCACAATTCTCACACCTCGGTATTTGGCATTTTATTAAGATCCCCATTAGCTGTTGCAAAAGCAGCAGCTACTTTTCCTGGGGCCCACACAAAACATGAAACATAATACAGAATGACATAATACAGATCAATAGACAAGAACAGCTCATGGACAGAACTACATTAAAAAAATTAAAGGCACACATAGCTTACATATCAATGCATACACACAAACTATCTAGGTCCAATAGGGGAGAGGCGTTGTGCCGTGAGGTGTTGCTTTATCTGTTTTTTTGTTACCAGGTTTTCTGTTTACTTGAGCGATATGAGACAAAAGGGGGTTCCGTGCAATTAGGGCTCTATATAATACTGGACGCTTTCTTGAATTTATTCTGGATTTGGAGACTGTGAAAATACCCCTGGTGACATGTCTGGTGAGATAATTGTGTCAGAGCTGTGTGTAAGTTGACTATGCAAACAATTTGGGATTTTCAGGACATTGTTTCTTATTAAAAAAAAGAAGTGATGCTGTCAGTCTCTCCTCAAATCTTAGCCAAGAGAGATTGCCGCTCTGTTCTGGCCCAGCTGCAGCTTAACTAGGTTTTTCCTTGCAGCACTGGACCACACGACTGGACAATAATCAAGATTAGACAAAACTAGAGCCCGCAGAACTTGCTTTTGGAGTGTGGTGTCAAAAAAGCAGAGCATCTCTTTATTACTGCCAGACCTCTCCAGTGTGTAGGAGGATCCTCCCTCCTACACACTGCTGCCACATGCCTATAAGCTTGACACCTTTAACAAGGTAATGTATTCGGCACAAATGCTGATATAGGATAATATCCTACCATCACTTTGTTGGCCAAAGACTCAACATCAAAACAGCAGACAACGACTCTTCTGTTTCACCACTCATGCCACCCTGTCTGCATCGCACCAAACGACGAGCATCACAAAAACTGGGAATCTTCCCCTTCGGTTGGTCAGCTTTCACATTTACCGCAACCCCAGTAATCACTCCACTCAATGGCGCCCTTTTCTTGAGAGCAAGACAATTCACATCTCTTGCCCTCATTTATTTAAAGTGGAGAGCCTGCTACATCTGACCAGCAGAGAACTTCGCCACACCTATCGCCTCCGATACTTCGCCCTCATTCACTTCCATTTCTCCTCGTCTTCAACTCACTCTGCTTACACTTTCTACCATTCTTCCTTAACAAACCATCTCCCCTTTTTCCCGCCATTTTCAACCGACTCAAGCTCACCCTCTTCCTCCCATTCTCTCTCTTAGACCTCCTCTGCCTCTCTTTTTCCCTCCATCCCTCCTCCATATTCTAAGTATAACGCTCCTTATGAGAATTACTGCACTTCTCCTGACGTACATCTTGTTCTTGCCTTGTCAAGGGATGCCATTTAACCGCCTGTCACAATCTCTGTACAATCAGCACCTCGGGATGTAGCGTTTCAACAGTGCATCCCATTTATAAAGCCTTTAGTGTCCGACCATAAACGCTTCATATTTGAGCATTTCCTCTCAAAATGTTGGACCCTACTTTTTCAAAATACTATTTCAAATAAATAGCAAACATTTGGTATTGCTAAATATGCATAAAAATCATCTTGTTTTATTAAAATGTTGATATTTACCCCAAATTTGTACAGTACACTCACAAAAAAAAGAAAAAAAATGGCACACTCACTGTTCATTGAGATGTTTATTAGTTGTAAACATTAAGAAAATACACTTTCTTGCGTCACCCCTCTCTGAACAACCATTTCAGATATATTTAACTGGGAAAATATAGTTCAGTTGGTTTTATTGCTATAACACAGTCGTACCTTAAGGGACAATGGAGGCTCAAACCTACAGGGACGATGATAAAACCATACATAGTTACGAAAATATACACAAACCGTACATAGACACACACATGCATAGCTTTATGCATTAACACAGGATAATAAAAACACATTCGTCAGAGAAAACACACTCTGGTATATATGTTTATATGTGTAAACACTTCCTTTTAAGTGTGTGTTAAAAGGTATACGTGCATCATGATGGCCACGACTATTTTGCCACATAAACACTTCCCCTATTAGCTCTAACAGAGCCAAGTAAAAATAAACTATGACACAAAGAGAGAAAGAGCTCTGACGGAGAGACACCGTACTGTGGTAACTGATAGATTTCAGACCAAAATGATCAGGGCAAAGCAATCAATCAATATTGGTGACAAGTCCCTTAGTTAACCCCAGACTACATCAAAATAAAAAAAACTTTAAAAAAAACTGACCAATCGAATCTTATCAATTCCTTATTATTTCCTATGAATAAATAACTACATTCCATTTCAGAGAGCCATAGCTATATAGGAAGTTAGTCAAGGCTTAGTATGTAGAAGCAGCGTGTTACAGCTTGTCATTACAGTACCATTACGTTCCATCTACAGCACAAGCAGCAGAGCAGAGTAGGAGTGGTCTGGTTGAGACACATTTAGAGCATGTCATATTTTAGCCATACCGAGAGTGGAGGTTACTGTAGATAAAGTGTAGGGAAGAAAGGTAAATGAGGCTCATGTAGCAGCATTGCCATTGCAATAAATAGTGAGTACTAAACTAACCTCAAAGCCTAGAATGTATTATTGTCAGAGATCTGGTTTCCAGGACACAGATTAAGCCTAGTTCATGTAGATTCTCCATTGAGCACGCTTTTCAGTGCAGAACTTGGCTTAGTCTGTGTCTAGCAAACTGGACCAGAATGTTTTGTTATCAGTATAATCACTTAATTTGTCTTTTCTTTGAACTGTCTTAGTAACATACTGTGAGGCCATGCCAGGTGGTGAGGAATAAGAGTTAGTGATCAAGACACATGAATAGACTGAAAGTAAGAAGACATATACAGCACACCAGTCCCAGGGTTACAAGACCCTCCGTTCACACCAGTCCCAGGGTTACAAGACCCTCCGTTCACACCCGTCCCAGGGTTACAAGACCCTCCGTTCACACCAGTCCCAGGGTTACAAGACCCTCCGTTCACACCGCAGTTTGGTCCCTCAGTACAAGGGAGCACATTTAAAGCACAATGCAGTATGCTGTTGGGTAACACTTCACTTGAATCCTCCGTCATAAGAGCTACATAGCATTATCATAATCATGACACGACGGACGCAATAAACCGCCGTGACAGCTGATGCTCATGCCATCTCTTATGTCAAAATTGTAAAAAGTGTGACGGAGGGTTGTAACACTCAGAAACTAAGTAGCTGACTACAGTCCTTCGTCAACCCTAGGAAGCGCCACAGTACCATCTTTCGGGAATAAAGGAGACAGACTACTGGCTCATGAGTGCACAGCACCGCTGTCATATTCAGTCATCCTAGGTGTCTCTGATCTGAGGGAATTCCTTGTAGATCTCCTGCACTATTAGCTTATCCATCTGTTTGGCCGTGGCCCCGCCCTCGTCCGCTCCCGAGTCGTCCTCTCTTAGAATCCTTTGCAGCGCGCCCTGCAGGTCGGAGAGGCGGTGCCGGTGCTCCAGGTAGTCTGTGGAGCGCATGACGGAGTGCATGAGCGCGAGGTACTCCATTCTCAACTGGGAGGAGGAGGGAAAAAAGAAAGAAAGATCGGAAGGCAAAAGAGAGAGAGAGAGGTCATTAACACAGTCATTATACAGCAGACAATCGCTTTCCTGTTCGGGATGATGTCATGGCGAGGGTTCCTGCTGGTGTAACAGTATAACTTTAGTCCGTCCCCTCGCCCATACCCGGGCTCGAACCAGGGACCCTCTGCACACATCAACAACAGTCACCCACGAAGCATCGTTACCCATCGCTCCACAAAAGCCGCGGCCCTTGCAGAGCAAGGGGAACCACTACTTCAAGGTCTCAGAGCGAGTGACGTCACCGATTGAAACGCTATTAGCGCGCACCACCGCTAACTAGCTAGCCATTTCACATCGGTTACACTGGCTGGCCATTGGAAAGAGGCGTGGTGTGTGTGTGTATCAGTCTCACCTTTTCCCCAGGTGAGAGGTCAGAGATGCATCGAACAGCGATATCTATCATCACCATCATGTCCGCGCGGTAGAAGATGTTAGCAGAGTCTCTGCTGGCGAAGACATCCTGCAGGAACTTAAGAACTGAGTGTGGGGCAGGGGGAGCATGTTTAAAGACACACACAGGGTCATCTGGAGAGGAGAGAAAGACCAAGTAAGAGAGAGATAAAAAGAGAAAAAGGAAGCATAGAATGTAAAGACAGAAATCAAAAGGCAAAGGAATGAGAGTAGGTTTGGGAAAAAATTATTGAATTGAAATGAAATGAATTGAATTGCATTGAATAAAATCCATGGTAACAAGTGTGTGCCTCACCTCCTCGGTTTAGTAGCAGCACTATTTTCTCAGAAAAGAGCTTCACGTTTTTCTTGATCAAAGTCTGCATTATCACGTTGCTGCTGGGCACTGAGAGAGAGACAGAACATACAGTACCCACCTTCAAATACCACACTTTACACTACCACAAATACCACACTTCGAAGGTCAAACACACACAGTTAAAGTCATTCAAAATCTTTCAAAAGAGGAATTGGGTCTCCATTATCCCAAAGCATAAAGCAGTCAATAGGGAACATTCCCGATTCACTATTCTGATAGCACATTAAAGGGGCCCTTCACCATTTCTTCATCTCGCATTGAACACGAGGTTGAAAAGTAGTGAAGTAGCCCTTTAAAGTGGCAATCCGCAGTTGAAACACTAACGAAGAGTTTACCCGCCAATGTTTCGGGAACAAAGCTGAGGGGTGGGGCTGGAGAATTGTAACCACTCTCACATTTATAGACAGATCTATGGATGCAAAGAATGACCATCCATGATATAACAGTTATAGTTTTAACCTTATTTTGAGACTACACAGTGTTTGTTTACTACTACTTTTGTTTACAAACATTGGAGTAAAACAAGATTATACTTTGGGTTCTGACGGGGTACGACAGTTTAACTAAGCTCGTCATGAGGCGTTTACAAGTTATATCCTTCAGGAATCAATGGGTACATATTAATCACTTAGAAGTGACGTCCAAAATGGATGCAGCAACTGCAGATGGCCTCTGCCGACTCACCTGTGAGGTGCAGGTTGAAGGCCAGGATGAGGTTGACGCAGAGGTCAGAGAGCTGTTCCGTGGGGTCAGAGGGAAGACCCTCCTCTACCACATCTAGCAGGAACTGAACAAAGCTAGCGTTTAAGTGCTCTGCGCAGGGAGGGATGGAGAGAGAGAGAGAGAGATGAGAAAATGTCAATTCTATCAATCAATCTATACATTTTGGACTTTTGCTTCTATAGCTGATACATTTGGCTTTTAAAGTAATATCGTGGTGATATTTAAGAGGGTTAGGGGATATTGCACGTACCATAGTGGTGATATGGCACCTGCTCCCCCATAGAGAAGATCATAGTCAGGACCAAGGCTGTGTAGCACATCTTCTGATGCTCTAATGAAGGAGATGCAGGCGCACACACACATTAATGAAGGAGATACAGGCACAGATATGCTGAATAATAAAGGCTGAATCAGAAAGACATAAGGAAGGACACAGAGGTCCGAGAGAGAGAGAGAGAGAGAGAGAGAGAGAGAGAGAGAGAAAGGCAGAGGAAGAAAGAGAGCGAGAGAGAGGAGGCCTCCTCACCCTGTGTGTCAGTCTGCAGGTCTCTGGCCAGCTCCATGGGCAGGATGGAGTTGAGGAGGGTGGAGATGAGGGCAGAGTCCAGGCTACACATCGCCCCAAACACCTTGAGCAACAGCAGGCGTAGAGACACTCGGTGCTCCTGCACAGTGGCACACAGAAAGTAACACAGTTACACATCGCTTACAATGTGCCAGTGGGACGTCACTCAATATATGATAATGAAGTACATTCCTAGCACCAACAACACATTTAACAATAGTGCGGTCCTCTTGGGTGGGCAACAGGAGAACAGTAGTGACGGTGTGGGAGTAGAATCTCTTACCATCTGATAGTAGGACACTAGTGACAGCACTGGCTCAGAGTGGTTGACCCTGCACATCCTCTTACACACCACTGGATCTGCATCCGTCTGGACGGACACACACACATAAACACACACACTTCCTTAGATCCAACAATTACCAAAGGTCTCAGTGGTCATCTCACATCAAACCCCAACAGGTAATCAAGGAAAGTGTTTGGCTCCGTCCCAAGCAGAACCCTATTCTCCATATAGTGCGCTAAACAGGAAATAGGGTGCCTTTTTGGGGACACAGACTATCCAGGTGCCAGCCCTGAGTCAACTGTCCCCGAGTTCACATGTCTCACCAGTATCTTCAGCAGCTCCTCCAGGTAACATGCGATGAGGGAGTGGTCTTCATAAAGGGCCCAGCTGCGCTGCTGAGAGTCGTCAACGTGACGGGCGAGGTCGCCTAAGATGACCTCCAGGCGCTGTTCATCGTGACACACTTGTCCCTGTGGCAACGCAGATCTCTGATCCTACAGGGAGAGGTCGGGGGGGGGGTATGTATGTTACGTGCATGTGGAATCTGTTTGAGCTGACAGAGCCACTTCGGATGGAAACATTGTCACAGTTATAGTCGGTATAAAGAGCATTGTAGTTTTCAGGCTTTCCGGGTTTCTTTGTGTACAGTTTCTTGTCGGGCGTGGATGTATAACGTGCGCATTTGACAACGTCACTTCCTAGAGCAGCGGTCGTCAACTAGATTTCAGCCGCGGGCCCATGTTTCTTTGAGTGAATGGTCAGGGGGCCGGTATATAATTTACAATTCATTTGTAGACCGCAAATTGACGGCAAGAAGCCCAAACATAAATAATATTTGACCCAAACGTAATAATTTGATACAACAGTAGCTAAGATGGGGAGAAGTCTGTCCACAATAAAGCGCTACTCTGCCTTCTTAACAACACTATCAACAAGGCAGGTCCTACAGGCCCTAGTTTTGTTGCACCGGGACTACTGTTCAGTAGTATGGTCAGACGCCACAAAGAGCGACTTAGGAAAATTACAATTGGCTCAGAACAGGGCAGCATGGCTGACCTTTAAATGTACAAGGAGAACTAACATTAATAATATGCATGTCAATCTCTCATGGCTCAAAGTGGAGGAGAGATTGACTTCATCACTCCTTGTTTTTGTAAGAAGTGTTGACATGCTGAATGCACAGAGGTGTCTGTTTAAACTACTCGCACACAGCTCAGACACCCATGCATACCCCACAAAACATGCCACCAGAGGTTTCTTCACAGTCCCCAAGTCAAGAACAGAATCTGGGGGGCGCACAGTACTACATAGAGCAGTTGAATCAGATTTCAAAAACAGATAAAAATACACCTTATAGAACAGCGAGGACTGTGAAGAGACATACACAGGATACGACACACGCTCTACAGTACACACACGTACACATGGATTTTGTCATGTAGATATGTGATAGTAGAGTAGTGGCCTGAGGGAACACAATGTGTTGTGAAAGGTGTTATGAAATGTAATGTCATGTAATATATTTTTTCTTGTATATAACTGCCTTAATGTTGCTGGACCACAGGAAGAGGGAGCCTTAATACAAATCTTGCTTACATTTGTATAGGATCGCATAATCTCTATTATTACTTTAGAACAGATTTCTAAAATTATAATCAGTTTGAGCTGATTTGCTGGTGTTTTTACAGTCTTTTATGTCCAACAATAAAAACATTTTTAATTTTTTTTAAATGACTCTGAAACTTAAAATCATTGCAGCCCAAATTCGGTCAGAGGGCTGCCAGTTGGAGAACCCTGTTCTGGAAGGTGTGGTTATAACACATTCCTAAAATTGAAATTCCATATATTGGAGCAAGTTAGTTGACATCCTACAACTACACGGTTACGTGACTGACCTTGCTCTCTACCAATGAGAGGAGGACCTTCTCTAAGGCAGAGGAGGCTTGAGGAAGGGTGGTCTGCAGGTGACCCACGACCACACCCACCGCCACCCGAGACAGCTCGTAACTCAGGCCCGTGTTGCTCCGAACCAGCTCAATAAGCTCCGCCCCTGTTGTCCCGGGAACAGGCTCTGAGTAAGAGGGGCTTCCGGGGGTGCTTTCAGCGACAGAGGGCGGGGCAAGAGGCCAGTCGGTTTCTGTTTGGTCCTCGGTGCTGGGCTGTGGTGGTGGAGTGGGCTGTGGTGGTGGAGTGGGCTGTAGTGGTGGAGGTTGGGGGCATGGCCCTTCTTTGAGGGAACTGGTTGGGGAGAGGGGGTAGAGGGGAGCAGGTCGTCTGGAGGATGGGGTGGGGGCTTCACACGGCTTGGCACTGGGGGCGGGGTGCTGGCAACGCTTGTCAGGCTGACATCAGAGGACACCACCGAGTGGGAGGAGACAGAGTCCAGGGAGGCGGAGCTGACCGAGGGGGACACGCCAGTCCCGGCAGGAGGGGTAGGGCCAGGAGGAGGAGGAATGGAAAATTCTGCTGAGAAAGAGAGAACAAGGAAAACTAAGGAAGTGCGGGAGAGGATAGAGTCCGTGTAGAAGTAATGTTGCAGTAGACTGCATGAGTAGTGTATATGTGTGTGTGTGTGCGCTTGTGTGTGTGCGGATAGAAGATGAGTAGTTCTGCGTCTCCATTGTGATGGTGAGACAGTCACCTGGGCGTCGGCTGGCTCTTTGTTTCTCAGGAGGGGGAGGGGTTATGGGTGCTGCACGGCGGGGCTGAGGAGGCACCTGCAAGAGAGGAGAGTAAATCAGAGTAAATATCAGGATATTTATGTACATGCACTTGTCTCAGGTTCCTCAAAAAATGGACTATGAAGTATTCTTGCTCAGGTGTGTACGAATACTAGTCTGCAATACCTGGTAAAGCCCTTGAACATTGTCGGTACTCTCTGACAGGGTGCGGCTGACACCATTGGGTGGTTGAGGGGTGTGGCTGAGGGACAGTTCGCTGGTAGATGAGGGCAGGCCCTGCTTGTGACTTGATGGAGTTGGACTTCGCCTTGACAGGGTCTCCTTCCTGTGATGGATCAACTTCCTGTTCCAGACAGACACAGAGAGAGAGAGAGAGAGAGAGACAGTAGCTATGTCTGAAATGGCATTTAATACTACTAAAATAGTGGACCAGGCTATATAATGAATAGGGGGCTATTTCAGATGCAGCTTATGAAGAGAACTCATCAAGATGCAGAAGATGCACCAATCAGGAACCTGCAGTATGACAATTCTACATAGTGACCATTCAAAATCTGACAACATGAGACGAGTTTGCATGCGTGGTTGTGTATGGTATAACAATAGGAGCAGGGCCGTGCACAGACCTTTTCAGGGGACAGGTGCTCTGAAATGCCTCTGTAACCAAAACATTTTTTTTGTTTTAACCTAGGCCAATTTATTTCTGCAACACACTCAGTCATCATCACAAATTGTAATCAAGCTAGTTACAGTGCCTCCTAAAGACATTATTGACATTGTGAAAAAAAAGGGTGGGCTCACTTACGGGAAAACACACGTATTTGACGTGTACACATGTGTAGTGTTCCAAAAACACATGTTTTCATGTGATCTTGTGTGAAGTTAATGTGATAACATGTGACAAAATGTCAAGCAACGTGATAACATGAAACTACACGTGAAAGCGGGCCCGATTTCATGTGAAATCATGTACACGTAAAATCATGTGGGTTTTCTGTAAAGTCCATCAGCTGATCATGACGTTGATGACTGATGTAAAATCTGCTAGTTAGCTAGCTTGATTTATTTTACTGATTGTGATTTACCTCTGCGTCATTCAGAAAGACATTCCACTCCAGCACAAGAAATAGGATTTTGACACCCACCATCTCAGATTGTTCTAAAATAATCCCTGTAGTTAGAAACAGACAAGACCAGAATTCCTGCAACATTATTTTGTTGAAATATATTTTGATCTCTGGGAAATTAAGCTAAATGATTTCACACAAATTGGCCCTTTTCATTTATAGAATTTATAGAATTTCTAATAAATATAGTAACTAACATCCGATTTGAGACCAAAAAAAAATGCCAAAAGCCACCCACCCACGGACCCACCACACCCCACACCAAGCCTACCCTAACGGCAAGTATACAGTATAAGTTCTCTATGTTTGACAAGTAGTATAAAGCTGAGGCTTGGTGTATTGTTTATTCATACTACACTGACCAAAAATAACAATTAAACATGTAAAGTGCTGGTACCATGTTTCATGAGCTAAAATAAAATATCCCAGAAATGTTCCATACGCACAAGAAAGTGTATTCTTCTCAAATTTTACATCTCTGTTAGTGATCATTTCTTCTTTGCCAAATTAATCCACCAAACAGACAGGTGTGGCATATCAAGAAGCTGATTAAACAGCATGATCATTACACAAGTGCATCTTGTGCTGGGGACAATACAATTCCTTTCTAAAATGTGCAGCTTTGTGACACAACGCCGAAGATGTCCTAAGTTTTGAGGAAGTGTGAAATTGGCATGCTGACTGCAGGAATGTCCACCAGAGCTGTGCCAGAGAATTTAATGTTCATTTCTCTACCATTTGCCGTCTAAAACCTTGTTTTAGAGAATTTGGCAGTACGTCCAACCAGCCGTCGTGTGGGCGAGCGGTTTGGACAAACTGAATTGCATTCATGGAGGACTGGCTTGACTTACGAGGATGACCACACCATTTATTTTCTACATGAGAAAAAGCTATTGGTTTTCTACCCAATGTTGCAAAAAACAAAAAAAAAAATGGTGATCTACTTGATAAATACAAGAGACCAGTAAAATTAATAAAAGGGTGTGGCAGTAGCAGGAACAGCAGCATCTAGTGGGCAAAACGGTGTACTTTCAATTTATGAGGGGAAATGCAAGCAACTTCAATGGCTAATTTCTCTGAACGTGGAGGCATCATTAAATTCACTGAGATGACATATTATGAATAAACAAAACTCCAAGAAATACACTACTTGTCAAACATAGAGAACTGATACTGTATACTAGCCGTTGGGGTAGGCTTGGTGTGGGGGGTCCGTGCATGACTTCATTGTTATGAAGAGATTTGTTCCAAATCGGATGTTGGGTTCTATATTTATTGAATATTATATGAATCCTATCAATTGAAATGTCCAATTTGGGTTCAATCAATTAGCTTAGTTCAAATTGTCTTTCAACAAATGTAGCAGGAATGCTTATCGTATCTGTTTCTAACTACAGAAACAATTTCAGAACAATCTGAAATGGTGTCATGACTTGCTGAAATGACATGAAACGACTTGACGATGACTTGCGGGCAATGGGTTCCGAACAAAAATGACCAAAACATTTTTGAAAAAATATAAAACACTTTCGGGGAATTTTACTACCCCCGAAAAGGGCTCTTTGGAGACTGGAAGGGCAAAGGGGCATGTGCTCTGCACAGGTAGAGCCCGATCTGTGCACGTGCCTGAATGGGAAAATGTGTGTGTATGCTAATGTTGCACTCACTGTAGCACGTCTCGCTGCTCCAGGTTGTATTTGCCCCCGTTCTTCATGGCCACGTTATGGATCCCTTCGATGGCCCTGTCGATAGACTGTAACACTTCATCCTGCTCCGGAGCCTGACAAACAGAGGAAAGGAGGGCAGGGAGAGAGGTTGAAAGAGAGTGAAATATTCATAATCAGCATTCATTATTATGAAACTGGAAACAAAAAAACAAACAAAACATTTGGCTGGAAGGCAAAATGGGACTCCGGGCGGAAAATCTGGGACAGCACAGTTATCTAACCAAAATCAAACCCTCTTGAACAGGAACATACTTACTACACGACCCAGGCAGGGACACACTCGGACAGACACAGCAAATCCCGCTGCAGTCAGAGAATCCACACTGAATATCGATCTGTTTCAGCATGGTTTCATTTGACGGATTAGTCAGGTGAAATTTCAGCAAAACACACTCAGAAACAAGCAGTTCACACTGACTCAATAAAAGTGCATTGGAGCATCCATCTGTGTGGCTATTTTGATGTGATTTGAAAGTAAAGGGCTTTATGTTTCTAGAACTGTATCTCAGTAGAGAATTGATTCACGTTTAGATGGAGCATTTGACTAAGGAAGAAAAAAAATCCCCATCAAAATCCGTCAGTTTAAGCTCGAGACAAATGCATCTCAATCTACTGCATAAGCCAATGCCGGCCTTCCTCACCTGCGGTCGAAGTTGGCCGAGCTACACCGGTGTTTGCCAGACCATGAGACCAGTGGCGATTTTAGCATGTAAATCTTGGTGGGGCAAACAAACAAAAACATTTTGGGGGGGATGCGTGCCAGCAAAGCCACTACTACACAACAGAACACTAAACAATACATGAATTGCACTATAACAGTGACAAACAGTGCCCACAAACTGTTAGGACCTACATAATGCTGTCCCAACACCTTAACACTGCTATCCCTGGCTATCAGCGGAGCCTTATCTGGCAGCGAAACAGTTAATTTAGACAAATTGACTTTAAAAAAAACATAGCTGATATGGCTGACTTGCTTAAACAAATGTGGTTTCTACTGACAATTAAAATGTACAAACTATGGCATAAGGGAACGATGAGCGGATAAGAGGCAACACGTAACTTCAATTAAGACATTAATGAGCGAGCTAGGAGGGACGTAGTCAATATAACTATATGTTCAGCACTTTTGAAATGTACAGCAACAGAATTCATAACATTGGCGTTCTTACAGTGTTCTCCCTGTACACCAAGTCAGATCCATATGATAAATAAAGGGGGCATATAAGCAGACAATGAAAGCTCTTACAATATTCACTGATTACATTTCTCTAAAACAGGTTATAGGCTGCATGTGCACCACCAAGTCTGAACAATAGGCAGAATTAAGTAGTATTACTTTCTTAGCTACAGTATACATTTCTCCCTGGCATATTACATCATTCATGCAGCAGCATACAACACATTTTTGGACTCGCCTTGTTGTGCTGTGCTTACTTAAACAGGACAGTGGCACAGCGGTCCTTTGTGGGCAAATTTTGCCATCAAAGTCTGGCATTCTCTGGATTTTTGGGTGGGAACTCGGAGAAAAAAACAAGGTCGAATCAGGATGACATCAGTTATCTTCAGGTCGTAGCTCTAGAAAGAAGCCCGAGTTCCCGATTTACAATTCTGAGTTGGATGACCATTCAAAACGTACTTTCCCAATCAGAGAGTCCCCCCCCCCATGTTGAATGTTTAGCATTTTAAACTTGGAAAAGAGGCCAGTAAACCCAGATTTGGGACCACACATCCACTCCACTGAATAGCAGGCTAGTGATTGCATTGTAATGCTTGCAGTTAGACTCTGATTCCTTACAAACCACTCATTGTTGAATTTGCGATTTTCAACTTATTGTGTAATGTTTATGTCCAATGGCCGATGAGCACTGATGAGTTTTATCTATAATTTTTCTTCATATAACATGATTAAAAAAGATTTGTCAATAGATTGTTGACTTGACTGATAATGATGACTGCGAGCTAAGATTTTAAAAGTATAATGTTAACATTGGTCCAATCAAAGCTACAGCAGATATAACATGATATGACATTTTATCTGTGGCCAATGACATTGAGCCTTCTTGGATGGTCACTTCTAATGTAACTATGGCAGCACCCAAGGGGCTTGAATTTTCAAGGTCTACCCTTAGATTTGGAAGGGAGGTAGTGTCCCCATGAGTGACAGAACACTGAGCATCTAGAGAACATTACCTCTACGCTCTGTATTTTCAGCTGGCTGCTCCACAACCATAGAAAGCACTGAGCTAGGCTGAAACACCAACCTTACTCAAGAAAGCAAAAAAAGAGACCATGTTTGTATGGAGGGTTTATAAACTCAATGATTCCAAAAATATTGTTATGAATTGAACTTAAATTAGTTGACTCTTCACATGGGATGATTTCACTGAACAACAAAAGAAAGGGAATATTGAATGATCCCCAATGATCCGTCACATCTCCCAAAAACATTTTCAACATAGATATGTAAAATGATAGTCTAGAAACTAAAGCTATGGTTGTCTTCCTCTCAGACTTCCATATATTCTCCCTGGACCTCCTCAATGTCCACCTCTTGAACATCAGACTCTGAGGCCCCATCTTCACTGTCACTTTCCAACCTTGTTGAGGCTGGCTCGTTGTCAGGCTCAAAAAGCCTGAAACTTGCCTGGATGCCGACCAATGTTCACCCCTTGTATTGGATAGCCTGTTGCATGCTTTGGTGTGTGTGTTCCCAAACAAGGACCAGTTGCGCTCTGAAGCGGCTGATGTTGGTGGGATTTGGAGGATGATGGAGGCAACAGGGGAAAGAGCTTCAGATCCACAAAGGCCCTTCCACCAGGTGGCTGATGAGATATGTTGGCACGACTGCCATATTGCATCTCCATCCCAAAGCCCTTGCATGGAAGTGTACGTTGCCAGACTGCCAAGAATCTTATCCTTATCCAGGCCAAGGAGGCAAGACACGGTAGTGATGACACTATAGGCCTTGTTGATCTCTGCACCAGACAGGATGCTCTTGCCAGCATATTTGGTGTCCAACATGTACAGCTGCGGCTTGTATGGGCTTCAGGCAGAAGTCTTCATGCTTTTTGGTGTATTTCAGAACTGCAGTTTCCTCTGCTTGGAGCAACAGTGAAGTGGGCAGGGCAGTACAGATTTATTCTCTTACATCTGCAAGCAAAGTCTAAACATCAGATAGGATGGAATTGTCTCCCTCAACCCGTGTGCAATGGCTATTGCTATAGGTTTCAGGAGTTTCAGGCTGCTTCCCACTCTCTCCCAAAATACATCATCCAGAAGGATACTGTTGATGGGGCAGTCCATATCGGCAGACTGTGATATGGCCATTTCTTGGAAAGACTCCTTCCCCTCCAGGAGACTGTCAAACATGATGATAACACCACCCCAAAGGGTGTTGCTGGACAGCTTCAATGTGGTGCTCTTATACTTCTCGCTTTGCTGCTATAACTTGATGACCCTTCACATACATAACCATTTCCTTGGCTCTCTTGTAGAGTGTATCCATTGTTTTCAGTGCCATGATGTCCTTGAGGAGCAGATTCAATGCATGAGCAGCACAGCCAATGGGTGTGATGTGATGGTAGGACTCCTCCACTTTAGACCAAGCAGCCTTCATGTTCGCAGCATTGTCTGTCACCAGTGCAAATACCTTCTGTGGTCCAAGGTCATTGATAACTGCCTTCAGCTCATCTGCAATGTAGATACCAGTGTGTCTGTTGTCCCTTGTGTCTGTGCTCTTGTAGAATACTGGTTGAGGGGTGGAGATGATGTAGTTAATTATTCCTTGCCCACGAACATTTCGACACCCATCAGAGATGATTGCAATACATTCTGCTTTCTCTATTATTTGCTTGACCTTCACTTGAACTCTGTTGAACTCTGCATCCAGCAAATGAGTAGATAAAGCATGCATGGTTGGAGGGGTGTATGCTGGGCAAAGAACATTCAGAAATCTCTTCCAATACACATTGCCTGTGAGCATCATGGGTGAACCAGTTGCATACACAGCTCGAGCAAGACATTCATCAGCATTTCTCTGACTACGTTCCTCCATTGAGTCAAAAAACCTTCTGATTCCAGGAGGACCATGAGCTGTTGCTATTGATAAGGCGTCTGATTCATCATTTTCACCTAGAATAGAAGTAGAGGGACTTTTGTCAGAGGTTGCTTGTTGTGAGCGCTGAGTGAACTTTATGCACTTGGCAAGATGTGTTGCATTCTTCACATATGATTTGGCACAGTATTTGCAAATGTACACAGCTTTTACTTCTACGTTAGCTGCAGTGAAATGTCTCCAAACATCAGATAGTGCCTGTGGCATTTCCTGTAAAGATTAGGAAAACATTTGTAAAAAAAGAAAAAGGAAATACAATTCCATGTACAGATAAATAGTTAGCAGTTAGATTAAACAATTCCTTTGTAAGATAAATGTTTTAAAATGAAACATGTATGGAAATTGGTGAATTAACACTCCTCAGTTAGCAGGCTCCAGCAAGCTAAAACCCACATGGTAGCAAAAACCAACTAGCAGAAATTGTTAACAAGCTAGAAATTATTTAAACACACTTTTCTATAGGCTACTATTTACTAGTTAACAAAAAAATATGTATGCCATAAATATATTTACCCCACCCAGTCTTGTAATCAAAACTTACCAGAAAGCATGTAGTCCTTGGCTCAGACAGTGTAGTAGTGTGGGCTCAATAGCATCTCATTAGTGTGCAAGATCTTGAGAATCAGCTGCACATGTGATGGAAGAATGCACTGCGCATGCAGAGGGTTGCAATTCCATTGAATTGGGGATAGTTTAACCAAAATATGCCCCAAGACCTAGAATTGCCTTATGTGTATACCACAAAAAAAGGTTCACTGCTATAAGCTAACTTTTCTTGATGAATTTAAGCAAAATTCCTGGGCTTAATTTTCCGGAAATTTACAGGATAGTTTCCGACCCTTTGCAACCATAAATATGACTCCACTGTGGAAAGGGGACACTCTCACAAACACGATGGTGTAACCCATACAAATGAATGGAAGTATGGAGGTCGGTTTGAGTCCACAAAAATAAGAGGTTAAATATGTATCTGAAAAAACAAAAAGTATTTCCTGAGCCATTAATGAATGTGTTATTCAATGCATTTCTACTGGCTAAAGTAGTAGTTTTTCTTATACCTAAATGGGTCCTAAAGTTCATTTTTTTAAGGAGCAAAGGTAGGCTCCTTAAGAGTACATCTCGGGCTAATGGATGCATGCATGAATCTGTGAGAGTAGCTGTATTCTGTCACAATCTAAGCATAGCTCTAACTCAGGGGTTCGCAAACGTTTTCACTAGGGGCCCCCCTTCCAGCATTGGGGAACATCTCACGCCCCACCTGCCACGCAAGTGCCAGATCTATTTTTATGGGCACAAGTACTGTTCATGACACAAACTGTGCACACCTCTCTTGTTAGTGGAGAACATTTAGCAGGTTGTGTACTGTATTTGCTCTAATCTCACATCAGTCACGAGATCTGAGATGCGCGTGACACACAAATGACAGACGCTGCGCCACATTTTCATGCAATTTTGGCTTATATCGCAACGACCCCTGCGGTGCACACCCAGATGGCATTGCGAACTTGCCAAGCCTCTCTGAGCCTCTCTCATTAACCCATTTAAAACATTTTGATTTATTCTAAACATATTTTTGTTAACATGTACACGTTAGCATAGCGTATTGAATGTGGAAAATACTGTTTAACAATGCAGCAAAAAGTCTAGTATGATAATGTTTACATTCTGCTTTACTCATTTCATATGTATGTACTATATTCTATTGTACTGTATTTTAGTCAATGCCACTCCGGCATTACTCGTCCTAATATTTATATATTTCTTTATTCCATTCTTTTACTTTTAGATGTGTGTATTGTTATGATTTGTTAGATATTACTGCACGGTTTGAGGTAGGAACACAAGCATTTCGCTACACCCGCAATAAAATCTGCTAAATATGTGTATGTGACCAATAAAATTAGATTTGATCCATGAGAAATAACTGAGGCACAGGCAATGCAGTAGAGCAAAATTCTCCCATTCAGGGAGAACTGTCACATGAAAGCCACAAAAGTAACTGAAGTAAGGTCTATTGGAATGCACGCACCAATTGGACCTCGCCTCCTCGTTCAATTCTCTGTGGTCCACTCTTTTTTATCATGCTAACAAGCTAGCATGGAGGACCTGCTTGTCAAAATCCACGTCCCACTTTCACTAATCGAAAATCCGTGAAATTAAATTAAACCTACCTGAATCCTTTCGATGTAAGAAGCGGGAACGTAGCCGGTTTCGCCCGAACTGCAGCGCGATCCGAGCCACCAGTGTTTGTTGCTGCGTTCCAGGATCAGAAAGCCCTCCCCGGCCCCGAAGTGGAGCGAGTTGGGCTCCGCGGATCGGAAAGCATACAGAGACCGATACATAGTTATTCTGTTTTAAATCCCGTGTAATTCCAAAAAAACACCGATATGACTGTTTCAGCAAATGCACAATTAGCTGGTTCAGTAAATAACTGATGTACCCAGTCTACGGTAATTTTAAATAGATATTTACGACTTCGCGAATGATTCTCCTGCTTTCTATTTACATTGTAAAATCCAATTTGCGACTTGACCGTTTCAAGCTTGTCCCGAAAACACAGTAGGGTGCGCGCACGCACCCACGTAGAATAACACACAAGCGGGCACGCCTCTTTGGTATTCAGGCGAATTCATCAATGGCAGAGGACGAGAAGCCTCCTCCGACAGCTATCGTTCTTTATTGTTTTGCAATATAATTCCACCGCATGCAAGCTTGCTTCACATATAGGGCCATAATTATGACTGTCCATCCTATCATGTTCCATTGGAGGACATGATTGGAAACTTTTTCCAGATTAGAAATATATACTTTTTAATGTGCTTTATAATGTTGTTATTTTTTTACCACATGCAAGTAATCTTCCTCCTCTGCCATTGATACAATTAATCACTGATTTCTAGAATGTATCTACACAAAACCCGTTACATTATAAAATAACCGGATGTACCCAAACGGAAGTACCAAACGTTGTGCTACACATAATTAGTTCCCACTCTGGTTTTAATGTCTTTGGTTCCAACGGGCATTAGCTACTTAACCGTCAACAACATGGCTGTCACTATGTGTGCACGACTGTTTTTCCACAGATCTTCACAGGGTCTTCGGCTCAGCCCTCTGACACCACCCGCGTTCACAAGGTACAGTACTGCTGAGAAACGAGACATCTAGAGAATAGAAACGACGATGTTTTAGTGCTAACTGCTACTAGCTACACAATTTGACATATGTACCCCCTGACTGGCTATTTAGCTTTTGGTAGATGCTGATGTCAAAGCTTGCTACTTGAAATACATCCCGGGCAGAATAGACAAATTATATGGTTATTACATCTTGCTAGGTACAGAGAGCCCCATTTGATAATACAGAGAGCCCCATTTAATCAAATCTGATTTTAAAAAATGGCTATGGCATCCCAATACATGTTTGAAGGTAAAGTCAACCCCAATATCAAAGTTTGTCAAACGTTTTTAGACATACACTAGGTCTGATGTCCCTATCTCACATCATCCAGTTGTAGCCATTAGCCAGGTAATGGTACAGTATGTGATGGAAAGGCAACTTAATGTCTCTCCTCCTCCAGCCCCTTTCTATCTCGCGCCCACAGGCTTGGTCCCAGTGATGATGAGATGTACCAGCGTACCACAGTGTCTGTCATGCAAAAAGAACCAGGAGCTGGAGCAATGATCCACAGCTACAGCCCCAGAGGGTTCAACATCGATGGGAACCGTGTTTTCGGGCCATGTGCTGTGCTACCTCCAGCCATCCTCCAATGGAATGTAGGAAAATGTTTATTTAATTTTTTTTTAACCTTTCCTCTAATCCCCACCAGAAGTCAACCTTTTATGATGGTTCTATTTTTTTCATCTCTCTTCAGTTTACCTGCTCCCTGTAATACTGTTGAGTGCTGTGTGAGAGTGAGATATTTAACTGGCTAAATGAGGAGTGATGATGAGTAGAATATGAGATGTATCAGTGTATTATGTGGATTGTCCTTTTGGGTACTCATCTGTCGCCCCCTGCAGGTAGGCAGCTATAAAGACATCACCGTGGAGAGCATGGCCCTTTTCCACATGCTGGAACCTCGAATTGGTGAGATAATTCAATTATACTGTAGTCACGCTGATACGAATTATGAGGATAGACAGAAAGTCACATACTCTAATTTATTAATGTACAAACTCATGCAAGATGCTGTTGGGTTCTGGTACAAATCCAGTTGGACACCAGAGGAAGCTCAGACTAGATTTATTCCACCCAAACTGGAGGCTACAGCTGCATACCACCCATGCAATTCATGCAAGCATATATTTATACCTTCCGATTAGGCGGAGTCACCTCCTTGTATTTCTATCAGCCTCTGTTGCTGGGCAACAACTGAGTGATCCCCTATTGGTTTTATCATGGCCCAGCCTGAGTCCAGAACCTTTGTGGGCAGGTGTGTGCGAGAGAGAGATAAGACTACAGTTGGGGTGTTGTTGGGATGGGCCCCCCCCCCCCTTAAATAGTTGCCAGTTCATGTTTGATTGTCAGAGTTTGACTATGAAGATGATTGTACGGTGTTATCACCTGAACAACTTAATGATTGTGTATGACCATGATGTGTCTCAAGAATGCGTTGTATCCACAGAGGTTCTGGTCCTGGGCACAGGGGGTCGGTCAGAGCGGATTGACCCCAAAGTCCTGGCCCTCCTCAAGAGCAAAGGCATCGCTGTGGAGGTGCAGGACACGGTAGGGACACCTGACCTCACCTGGCATCTGTCAATAGTAGAAGGATTGGGCTTGTGCAATAGATTTCAGTGCGTGAGCATTCATAGGCCGGTTTGCCCAAGCCTGGTTCAGAATGTCCTCTTGAGATTTCTCTCACATCAAGTTACTGTGTGCCACCACCTGGAAAGTAACTATCCATCCATACACAGACATGGGCAGCCCCTGCCTATAGAATAAGGTGAAGGGCAGTTATAATTGAGCATTTTTTTCCTCTCTCTCTCTGACACTCATCCCTTTACCTTCCTCAGCCAAACGCTTGTGCAACTTTTAACTTCCTGAGCAGTGAACGGCGAGTGGTGGCGGCAGGTCTGATTCCACCTCCAATCAGCACGGAGCTGGAGTAGCAACAACTAAAACGACAGAAGGAGGTCTCGATGGAAAAGAGGAACTACTTTCACCACTGGGATGGAAGATTTGGAAAAGTCTGTCCTCATTCAAGTGCTGAATTATGTTTTTTTAGCCTTTACAAACTTTGTGTGCTTGTGTCACCTTTCCACACGGAGGAGAAAGGGGGGGGGGGATTGGTTGGTTATGAAATGTGTAAATGAAAAAGAGAACAGGATTTCTAACGAGTATTGAAGGATATGATGTGGTGGGAGTGTTATTTAATGTTTCATATCTGTATCATGGTAAATACACAAGGCCAGCTGCCAATGATGCAATAAACTATATATATATATGTGTGTATGTGTGTGTATATGTGTGTATATATATATATATATATATATGTGTGTATGTATATATATGTGTTTTGTATTTATTTAATTGTCAGTGAAAGCATGTATGCGTATGTAATCTACCCAAGGTGTCTGTCCTTCACTGGGATTAGTAAACCTCTCTAATCTCATTGTCTGTTTTATCCATTTGGCTTCCACCCCCATCTCTCTGTACCACCGCTTTATCTGTCTCAGAATAGAACGTAACGCAGCTCCAGCGGCTTTGTCCTTCTTGGAGTTAATCTGTAGGGTAAGGGTATCCCTAATTACTCTGCTCTGATGCATTTACCATCATCCATCCAGTTCTACTTCACACAAACACATGGCCATTCATCCATTCATTCACACTCGAGCACACTAAACACAATCTCAGGCCACATTTTACATTTACCACAGACTAATAAAGTGTGGTGTTTATTAGACAAGGTATTAAATCGACTGAGTTATTTAGTTTTACCACTCTCCAGTCTCAATGCCATCAGAGTACGAGAGCATCTACCACATAAAGCACATGATAAATAGGACTGATAGATTAGCTGTGAAGCTGGGCATTTTGGGAGATACAAGAGGTGAATCAAAGGGTTGCTTCAAAAAACAGTAAAAACCAGGACCTTTTAGACATCCGCAAGATAATAGTAATGTCATATTTGCTGACGTTGTTATACATGAGTGTGCATACATTTTTGGATGGGTGGCCCGCCCTAGAGGGGAATTGAACCCAGGATCCTGGTGTTGCAAGGACTATGTTCTGTCAACTGAGCCACTCAAGACAAAAATGGTAGCAACTCCACACTTAGTGTCCCTTAGTCCTCGTCGTCGTCGTCGTCATCACCACCACAGTCTTTGCGTAAGTCACCAAAGATGAATTCTGATCCTGTGATGCGGCGATACATATCCTTGATGTCCTCACACTCCATCTCAAAGTGTGTCGTGGCATCATAGGAGCGAGACACAAAGATCTGAAAAAGGGAGTCAGGATCACAATGAACAAAACCCAGAGACTCCACAATTTATAATCCTGGTACAAACCAATGGCCAAGAAATATGAACACATGTTTGTATATTACAGTGCATTCAGTCAGTAGCCTCAACTGGGACTCGAACCCAGATCCAGCGACTGTAATCCCAACACCTCAGCCATTACACCAAGTGAACTGAATTGAATCTCAGTGAGGACGTTAGTTGTGTGGTTGACCCTTACTTGACTGTTCCTTCCATCGTCAAGGGGGACCATCATGTTGCTGATAGAAACAAATCTGTAGACCAATCACATTCAGTCTTTAGTGAACTGTTTTTGTATGTATGAAATTATATTATGCATCATAACAATAGACAAATGGCTCTGGTTGTAAAAGTATGCAGTAGGTTGTGTGGAACTTACTTCTGCTGAATGGGCTCTAGTAGTTCTAACCCAGGCTGCACTTCCTTCTCTGGGTTACTGGTCTCTACAGTGGTGCTCACCATTGCGATATACATCCCCTCTGATGCCACATTGTGAGCGTAGGACACCATACATACATAGATATCTGAAAAACAAAGAGGGTCCATTTTTGATTCATCCCAATGCTAAAATACTGCAATCATATTTTCCCTGTTTGGTATATGGGGTCCTAGGCCTTTGTCTAACTTCTTGTGTATATCTGATCTATCTGTGATGTCATACCTGATTTCCTGTGGACTTGTGTTTGAGGGATAATGATTTGACAGGAGTTGGCATCATGGGTGTTTTTGATTGGATGATTCAGTAAACAGATGACCCGAATGACCCGGCCCACCTTCTTCACCCGGTTGGGCACGTAGCTGGGGTCACAGATCAGCTGTTTACAGCGGAACAGCTTCACAAAGAGGAAGCGAAAGAAGACAGAAAGATTAGGTCCAACTACTAATTTACGACACTGATATTCAGCCCATGTTCCGGTTCATGCTCTACCATTTCTCATTCATTCATTCCCTCTTCAACTCTCTCGCTCTCTCTTGTCCACTCTCTACTTCACCAGCCACTCACCGCTCCCTCAGATTTCACTGCTACCACTTTGCCCTTGTCCATCACAATCTCATCCACTCCCCTGTTTAACATGTAGGACCCTCCATGCACTGCACTTAACCTGAGACAGACAGGAATAGTAAAGGTTTACATTGCGGCCATGTTCAATACCATAACAAAAACTTGAAGTTAATGTATTTATGCATTCTTGAGTACCTTTACGAGTATGTTATGTTACCTGGCAAAGCCCTGAGGTAATTCCCCTAGCCCATACAGTGGATAGAGGTACGGACTGAAGTTATACCGAGCCAGAGACTCAGAATACAGCTTGATCCGTCTGATGGTCTGGATGCACGGCTGGTCCAAGTAACTGTGAAGACAGGGACACAACCATTGAGATAGGTGTGTGTGTGTCCGTCTTTTTGACTGCCTGTGTAATATTTGTACTGACTCATCACTGCGGTACAGGGCCATGGCGTGACCAGTGAACTCCATGATGTCTGGTCCCAGGTCGAAGTGGCGGAACAGCTCCCTCATGCTGGTCCTGTTGGGGTCCATGTCCTGGTAGGTCCGTGGGTCTCTCTCCTCAAAGTTCAGAAGGAACAGAAGAAGCTTCCTGAACCTGCGCTTGTCAAACATCCCCATCAGATCTGAAACACAGCACCATGTTACAACCACTGTTTGAGACCTTGAATGATTGTATGTATTTGAAATCAAGTTAATCAATTTGTCATGTCCATGAATTTCAGTTGGCTTTGATTGTTATGTGGCAATCCTTTGTATAGAATCAATCATTCGGAAACACAGGATTTGTAAGTTACAAATATTGTTTATTTTGATGGGTATGCGTTACCTGAAGCTAGGGCTTCTGCCTCAGTTGAAGGGACCTTGTGGACTTTACCAGCCCTGTACACATAGCTGCCCTCCACCACCTTAAAGTCCAGATACCGAGTTACCTTGGTGTACACCAGCATTTTAACCAGCTGACCTGAACAAACACACAAACACAGGTTAAAACAATATGAATGAACTCTGACCTTGACACAGTTAAACACGTTCACATTCATATTTAGACGTATGATGACAAGACAGATGTACATAATATTAACCATAGTCCTCACCACTGGCAAGTAGAAATTTGGGAACAAGGTCCACATTCCAGTCCCTCCCACGTCCCATTGGCTTAGCTGGACATGGAACCTGAAACCTCTTATATAGCTACAAAATACATTCACTCTCATTAACACTATACACTATGCACTATTAACACTCATTAATACTATAACCCTCCAGTGCTTTGTATGTTTGTGTGTTTGTGCATGCGTTCATACAAACCTCTTCTAGGGAGGAGATAGAGGCACTCTCTCCACCATAGTAAGGGTTGCGGTCAATGTGAAGGACCTTCTTCCCACCCACTGACATCAAGCCAGAGAGAATACATTCCTGAGGGAGATAGAGTCAGAGCTATTCATATCCAGAGCAATTAGGGTTAGGTGCCTTGCTCAAGGGCACATCAACTGATTTCTCACCTTGTTGGCTCTGGGATTCAAACCAGTAACTTTGTGGTTACTGGCCCATTGCTCTTAACCGCTAGGCTACCTGCGCTCCAGTAGACAGGTAAATGATGATGATAATTCCTTTGACAGCCTGCAAGGCTTTGAACATTCCTCGAGAGCCCAGGGATCACCTGTGTGCTTGTGTGTTTGTGTGAGTGTGTGTGTGTGTTTGTATGTGTGTGTATAGGTTAATTAATTCATGAATACACATTTATGACACTTGATATTATAGAAAATACACATGAAACACATAGCATTGAACTGAAGTAAAATATTATATTTTAAAGAAATGTGATCACTAGTGGTAGATATTATATTTAATCATTATTACTTTGTTCATGGTACCATAAATATACAATATTTTGTGAAAGTCTACACACACCCCTCTTCACATTTTGGGATTACATTTTATGTTTTTCCTACAGATCTATAACACCTACTCCACATTTTAAAGTGTAAGAAAGTTATAGACTATTTTCCAAATTCATTAAAAAATATATTAATGGAGATGTCTCGATTGCCTAGGTCCTCACACCCCAGAGTTAATATTTGGGGCAAGCACATTTTGCAACCATTACAGCTGTGAAACATTTTGAATAAGATTCTACCAACATTACACAACTCTTAGGGCAACATGTATATGTTGTTTTTGTCAAAATTGCTTAAACTCTGTAAATTTGGTTGAGAATGTGGAGTGAATTCAGTGTTGTTGATCCATTTGTATTTTCAAGTATTGTGGTGGCCGCATCGTGTTAATGGTATGCTTGTCACCGGCAGGAACTGGGGAGTTTGTTAGAATTAAAATAAATATGAAAAGAGCAAAGCCCAGGTAATAGAGTTGTATGTTTCCGCGGGAGAATTATACAAATTCAAATGCCAAAGACACACCAGAATGGCTTTCCAAGAGGTGTTCGAAGAGTGTTTCTGACTGGTCCAGTCTCAGTCCTGATTTAAATCTGCTTGAAGAATCAGAGACGAGGTTTGAATATTGCTGTCCATAAAAGATTCCCAGGCAAATGTACTTAGCTTGAGCAATTTTGACAAAAACAATAGATGGTATATCCACGAGCCATTTGTTCAAAGTAAGTGCTACTTTCAACATCTATACATTGTGTCATCAGCACTCACACTCCAGAAACATCCACATATGTATTTAGTACAGGGATAGATAGGTGTTGGGCCACCACAAGCATATACTCTACTGTCTATTGGACTATTGAAGGGATGCGATACCATTCTTCCACTATAAATTCCACAATTTGGTGTTTTGTTGATGGTGGTGGAAACGCTGTCTCAGGCGCCACTCCAGAATCTCCAATAAATGTTCAATTGGGTTGAGATTTAGTGGTGCACATGCCAGCCTGGTCTCAGACTAGACGTAATATAGTAA
Source organism: Oncorhynchus masou masou (assembly GCF_036934945.1). Lineage (NCBI taxonomy): Eukaryota > Metazoa > Chordata > Actinopteri > Salmoniformes > Salmonidae > Oncorhynchus > Oncorhynchus masou. Next base: position 46,720,863 of record NC_088216.1, on the reverse strand, counting down.
ATGTAAATCCTAATCTAGGACACTCAAATTAGTATGATATGTTACGTTTGGTATGGTTACATAAGACAAAAGGTTACTTAAGGCAATCATTAAAGTAGGGTAGTTGGTCAGGGTGGATGGATAGGCGTATAACGTGAACATCTAGCAACCCAAAGGTTGCATGTTCAAATATTGGCATGGGCTGCTTTAGGACTTTAGCAACTTTGCAGCTACTTGCTACTTTTCAGCTACTTTGCAACTTCTTAGTATGTTAGCTAACCCTTCCCCTAACCCCAACCTTAACCCTTTAACCTAACATTAACACCTAACCCCTAGCCTAGCTAACGTTAGCCACAAAAAATTGGAATTTGTAACATATATGTTTTGCAGATTTGTAACATTTTGTACGAATTGCAATTCGTAACATAATGTATGAAATGGACGATGGACACAAATGAATACATAACATATGAAACATACCATACTAGTTGGAGTGTACAGGATTCACATTTACTATGTTATGTCTACCCCTGAGTCCAGGTTGCCTTTGAGACCCCTCTTTCAAAGTTACTGAGATCTCTTATTCTAGCCATGGTAGCCAAAATAATAGGCCACTGGGCATTTTTATACATTACCCTAAGCATGATGGGATGTTAATTGCTAATCTAAATCATAAAACCACACATATGTGGAAGCACCTGCTTTCAATGTACTTTGTATACCCAGTTTACCTGTGTTTCCTTTATTTTGGGAGCTACCTGTATGTTGCCCAAGGAGTTGTGCAAGGTTGGGAGAATCTTTGTTTCACTTTGAAAATGTGAAGTCGGTTGTGTAGATTGTAGGATTAAAAAAAAAATGTAATCATTTTTAGATTTAATTTTAAGGCAGCAAATGTGAAGACTGTGCAAGGGGTGTGTAGACTTTCACTAGCGACTGTATATAATAATACTGTTCTATCACAGGAGGTTGGTGGCATCTTAATTGGGGAGGACAGGCTGGTGGTAATGGCTGGAGCGGAATCAGTGGAATGGTATCAAATACATCAAACGCGTGGTTTGATGCCATTCCATTCGCGCTGTTCCAGCCATTATTATGAGCTGTCCTCCCCTCAACAGCCTCCACTGTGTTCGATGTACCTCATCTCTAAATTCTCTGACTTCCGTTTCTTTATTCTTTCATGCTGATAGAATTCACTGTGTTTCTTCTATACTCAAATTCGGACAAAAACCTGGCAAGTACAGTCCATGATACATTAATCAATGATACACATTAACATCATGAAAAACATTAAGACTCTTTAAAAAAAATGTCCCTACATATGAATAAATTGCCACGCGTACGATTGTAAGTGTTTTTTTTATAGTATTAAGTCTTTATGGTATCTTTATTGGGTAGTTCAGAGAGCAGAACTAAATATGTGTGAGGGAATGTGAGTTTCTCTTACCTTCAGTCCTGTACCCAACACTATGATATCAAACTCCTGCATGGTGACTGATCAGTGCCCAGGGCCAAGTCCCTCTGCTACTACTGAGGACCAGTATGGATAAGTATGGCTGTGTGTGTGATTCACTCTCTCCATCTACACCTCATTATCATGTCTTCCCCGTCATGATAATCCTCTCAAGCGTCACAGACACGACAAGTAATTAGACAGGCACTGAACTTTATCTCTGTGTGTCTCAATAATAAATCACCAAAATCAATGGAATCATGTTCAAATTCAAATCATATTCCATGACATGCCCAAACCTGTTATTTAATATAACTTCCTGCCACAAACATTTGACACATAAAGCTCCAAACATTTTTTAAACAACTGAATATACTCTGTTCTGCAGTTCAATAGCAACGTACAGTAAAAAACACAACAACAAAACATATATCAGCTGAAGAACGTTCAAGTCAAAATATAAACAATAATCTGTGTTCCTTTTGTGGAGACACAAATTGTAAAAACTCCCTGAATAAATTAAGCTTGGTTAAGCATTGCAATGTAGTGGTATAACCTCAGTCCAGTGAAAGTATGGATAGATCCTCTATGTAAATTTGTGTTTGTAAGTGGTGAGGCACTTGTTGTTTTGAACAGGATCAGTGTTACATCTGAGCCTGCCACGCTCTCTAGTGCTCATCCTGTGTCTCGCTAACCTGCCGCCACTCCCCCAGTGCTCTCTCCCTCTCTCTCTCTCTCTGTGTGTGTGTGTGTTTGTGTGTGTGTGTGTGTGTGTGTGTGTGTGTGTGTGTGTGTGTGTGTGTGTGTGTGTGTGTGTGTGTGTGTGTGTGTGTGTGTGTGTGTGTGTGTGTGTGTGTGTGTGTGTGTGGGCAGAGACAGGTGTGCTGGAGGCAGAGCAGATCCCCACCAGCTGCAACCTGTTCCATTATCAAGACCTCTACATATACTCAGCATTGCCACTTCGAGATCGTAACCTCTGGTCAGCCTGTCTGCATTTTTAGCCGTTTGATCCTGCATAGATCATGTTTAAGTGCTGTGCCTGGTTTCCCTTGCCTGATGCTGTTTTCTTCTCTGCTACAGTTCTGTTCGCTTTGACTCTGGTCACTGTGTCCAGTCCCACATCTCGTCAGCTTCGCTACCCTGTCCTGGACCCCCCCCCCCCTACCTCCCACTCTACTGCTTCCTTGGATTCCTCTCTGGACCTGCTTACCCAGCCCAAACTCCCCCCGTTCCAGCCTCCGTCTCAGCACCTGGTTCCCTGCAACCTGCCCGAGCTTTTTCTGGCCTGCACCCCATCTTCCCCGTTTTTCAATAAATACCTTGGTTACTTTATCCCAGTCTCCTTGTCTCAGTCTGCTCTTGGGTTCACCTGCTCTGCTCCGAATAACACAGATAATGACACCTCCCCTTTGTCCATTTCCAGGCAAACTTTGATTCTCTGGAGGTTCTACGTTATACAGAATGTATGGAACATTAGAATGAATCCCTATAGTCGAAAATCCAGCATCTGGGCCTCCTGCCAACAGACTCTCTAGCCTCCCATACCATCCACATGTAATTTCCCCCCTCCTAGACCTCCCAGCAGTGAGTTCCTGAAATGAACCTCTCTGAACCCAGGATGTCGTCTCTGCTAAACCTTTCTGGGTTGTCTGGGAGACTCTGTAGTATATCACCTTTACATCACATGCTGGTCAGATCTTCAGACAAAGACTTGAGTGTGCAGTGTTTGGGTCTAGAACCACATGTGTATTCCTTCATATTCTTTACACCTTGAACCCGAGGTTGCCTAAGTGTTCTGTTTGTGTCCTTGTCTAATAACCAATTTCTATGTTCATGCAAGTTACTGATTGAATGCTGGGAGAAATCTTCACTGTAGCATTGCAATTTGGCAGTATGCCCAGACCCTTGTTTTGAAAATGATACCTCAGTTTCAAGGTCTCAGCTTGGAGAGAAGAAGCCTTGTGAGGTATTGGTCACACGACATTGGTCATTCACATGAATGAAGCAAACGTTAATGATAAATTATGATTAAGCTAAATCATGCAAACATTACTTTCTGTGTAAGAACTAACGGGACTGCCCCAGGAGAGCTCCTGACAGACATTCACTTTCGTACATGAAGTTTGTTGTAACCTCTCCAGCGCCCTGGCAATAAACAATTATTAATTTAAGATTGAATTTGAGTGTCCCTGTGTAAGAATTTCCACCACAATCATCTTACTCTTTCCCCCCTCTTCCTCCCTCAGACCAGATAGCCTTCTCCTCCACTCTTAGGAAGTGGTGCAGTTTCTTAAATTCCTCTTTTATACGTCTCTCCATTTGCTTGGCCTGAACCTCGATGTAAGGTGCCCTTTTGTCCGAGGTGACTTTGGTCTAATCCATTTTCTACTGCAGGGCCTTCAGTGTGGTTCTGAGCTGCTATCTCCACTGGGTTGCTGCCTTTGACACAGAGCAGAAAATGTGGTCTGTGTGATCAGACACACACTCCGCACAAACCACACACAGTTCCTCGAGGCAGAATAAACAGGGCCTCTGGGAGTGGAGGCTACACACAGCCTGCGGGCCCTTGTCTTCTACTTGCATAGCACCCTCTGTTACCCCTTCCATAGCCTCCTATGTGGGCCCCTGAGTATTCTGGCGATCCCTCTCCCTCAGCAGGGCATTACAGTTACTTCTTAGGGCCAGAGTGACTTGGGGATGGTCTCTGGAGGACCTGCATCAGCAGATAGGACAGTCTTGGACACCTGACTGCCTCCAGCTGGCCTCCAGGCAGGGCCTACAGGAGCTGTGGCTGCAGGAGAAGATGACAGGCTCCCTCAAGGTCTTGCAGCAGATGGGGCATGATAGATCCTCCTCTACTGAGGAAAGATAGGCTGAGGCTGCCATCCTCACAGAACTGTAATGGGAGAGAGTGAGAGAGGGAGTGTGTGTGTGTCTGTGTGTGAGGGAGGGAGAGCTCCTGTAAGGGCAAAAAGACATCCACTGTCACACTGCCCAAACTTTTCCCAACAACCAGAAATGACAAGGTCAGCAAAGGGTCAAAGCACACCTACATGATCCCAAGACTTGCAAAGTATGTGAGCTTGCCTAAATCAATCAAGTCAGAAACCAAGTACAGACTTATGACTCCCTCCTAAATGTATGGATTATCGAAATGCAGGCTATCACATAGGCAAGAAATGTGGCGATACATGGTTCTTCAAGTAAATTTGCATGATTTTGCGTGTGTGCCGGGTCATATCAATTTCAACGGCAGTACCGGGCGCTCTAAAAAGTTGGGTAAACAATACTTTCCTGTGGATATTTTATCTCAAATTACGAGCGGCTGAAGGACCAACCACACAGACAGCTGGCAGAGTAAGTTCAAATGTAGTTTTATTCAACATTCTGGCTTGTAAGGTAAACCTCTACGTTTCAGTCTGCATATCAGTATTGGTATAAAAGTCTGATGTATTAGGCAAACTACCACACAGCATTATTCATACACAGGGATAGCTGAATTTAGGGCAATTCCATGGTAATCGAGAGATACTGAGACTCAGATTTTTCACTTTAAAATATATGTCAAACAAAAACCAATGATTGCAAAGTTAAACAAATAATACAACTCTATGTACAATGACTACTTTCCACTAAAGATTTTACAAAAACACATTTACTTAAAGAACTGTGCAGATGCAAAGTTTGGTAACAGAATATCAGTTTGTGCCTTCATTCTTATCAGGACTGGAAATTGGTCCAATTTACACACTTCTCAAGAGAACATCCCTGGTCATCCCTACTACCTCTGATCTGGCGGACTCACTAAACACACATGCTTCATTTGTAAATGATGTCTGGGTGTTGGAGTGTGCCCCTGGCTATCAGTAAATTGCAAAAAAATAACAAGAAATTTGTGACACCTGGTTTGCTTAACATAGAAATTTGAAATGATTTATACTTTTAGCAATTACATTTACTTTCTTTAAGTATATTTAAAACCAAATACTTTCAGACTTTCACTCAAATAGTATTTACTGGGTGACTTTCATCTTTACTTGAGTCATTTTCTATTATGGTGTCTTTACTTTTACTCAAGTATGAAAATTGGGTACTTTTTACACCACTGACAACAGGCACAACAACTAAGTCGTTTTTCTCAACGTTGCCAGAATTCCCGCGGGGATCCACTTTTATCAGTACATTTGTAAAAGCCGAAACATTATGAAACTTCTAATCGACATTCTCTCATAGACCTCCGTACAAAAAAGGCTTATCTCAAGCAGACAGCTTGGGCGGGGCCATCATGACAGCATGCCTTCATTTCCCAGCATCCCCAAGAAAATACGGCAAATGTCCTTTTACCTCACGAAACGCGGATTTCAAGTTCTTGCTTTATTGTGTTGAGGTCTCTTGCTTGACCAATTGAGTATACGCGGGCAGCTAATGTTTGCAATTCTATTTTGAATCAAGGACGTAAATAGCCAACTGCAAACTTCTTTAACTTTATCTCTTTGCTGATACACGGTTGGGCGTGGACAATGTCGGCTCCAACAGTAAGTTTTATTTCTTTATTAACCTTACCTTAGCCAGCCTTGCCATTTATCAGTGTAATTTCGTGCATTTTATCAGTCATTCTGATATTCATTTTCATCCAGCTACACAGCCCTAAAAGTGAGTAGTGATGGACAGGCGGTTCAGGACAGTTCAGGACAATTCACGACAGTTGAAAATAAAATATTTTTGATTATGGAAAATGTAAGCGGTTTGGATGGTATAATGATTCTCTAAATTTGCTTGTTTATTCACATAAACTGAAATTAGGCGAATTATTGGAACGTTAGCAACCAGGAAATGGCGGAGCGATTTCTGCATAGTGCATATTTAAAATGCTTTTGGGAAACCGGGCCCTGCATATTTCTTCTGTCCTTCTCACAGTTAGCGGCAGAACATGACCAGCACACGCGGACAACCAGCCGTTCCAAGCCCGGCTTCCTGGAGCGTCTGAGTGAAACCGCAGGGGGAACAGTTACTGGTGTTGTACTGTTCGCCCTCTCCCTTTACGTCCTCTTCACCAATGAGGCGAGTAGTTTCAAACAGTGTGTGTCACAGCACAGTTTAAGTGTCTGTCAGTGGACATTTCTAGAATATGACAATTACATGGGGTGGCACATTTCAAATAAACCATTTATTTGAGTTGTGTGCAGTGTGTGTATAATAGGCTATTTGGCAGGTATAGGCCTCCAGTAGTCCAACAGTTGGTTTCCCACACAGGGAAGGGCCCTGAGAACGGCTACCTCCCTGGATGAGGGTCTCTCTCAGGTGGTGTCCCTGCACCTGTACTCCAGCCCACTGGACCATAACAACAACCATCTGGTTCACCTGACAGGCCCACTGCGCACCTTACAGGTATAGGCCTATAATACTTACCACTATGCATTACTATTTCCCTTACCAGTCTCATCACCAGGCCCAAATTCTATAAAAGGTGCTGTTTCAACTGAGTGCTGCTGTTACTCTTGGGTAATAATAAACCAATATAGGCCTACTACTTACTATTCAGTTCTCCTACTTCTCAAATGCTTTACAGAAGTGTTCCCTTAAGCCTCTTTCTGATCTGTCATGTCTTTAACTGGGCCCATATCCACAAAGCATTCCAGAGTATGTGCTGCTGATCTAGGATCTGTCCATATATTCTTATTTATTATGATCTAAAAGATCAGCACTCCTACTCTGAGTCACTTTGTGGATATGATCCCTGATCGCAACCTGTTATCACGTCCTCCTCCCATCCCTCCCCTCTCTAGCCTCTCCATGACCCAAACTACAGAGTGGCGGTGCAGGCGGTGAAGCTGAAGAGACAGGTGGAGATGTACCAGTGGGTGGAGTACAGCGAGAGCAGGTGAGTCAGGGTCTTATGATCTGGTAGGTACAGTGCATTCAGAAATTATTCATACCCCATTGACTTATTCCACATTAGGTTGTGTTACAGCCTGAATTCAAAATGGATTAAATAAATAAAAAATGCACGCATCTACACATCATACCCCATTGTGTAGGCAGGTAGCCTAGTGGTTAGAGCCTTGGGCCAGTAACCAAAAGGTTGCTGGATCGAATCCTCAAGCTGACAAGGTAAAAATCTGTCGTTCTGCCCCAGAGCAAGGCAGTTAACTCACTGTTCCCCGGGCGCCAAAGATGTGGATGTTGATTATGGCAGCCCCCTGCACCTCTCTGATTCAGGTGGTTGGGTTAAATGCGGAAGACACATTTCATTTGAAGGCATTGTTGTACAATTGACTAGATATCCCCCTTTCCCTAATGACAAAGTGCATATGCTTTAAACAGCATATGCTTACTTCAATTATGACCTGACGCAGAGTAAGGTGTTTACATGACTGCCATACTCTGCCTATTGCCGTAATCAGTTTAATATTGAATTATTAGTATGCCTGAAAACACTAATTTTGTCTTTGCTGAACTGGTTTTCAGGCACATGCAATTTTTTGGGTTCGTTCACTCACTACTTAACAGCAGATTTAAAAAAAAAATATTTTTTTTTATTTTTTTTTATATTTTTTTTAAAGAAATCCATAGCTCGTACTCATTCAGAATTAATACCGTGGTTGGGTTTTGGCAGCTACATGTGTTAGATGTGTATATTTGAATTTGTAACCTGCTAGTGACCATTCCTCAGAGACTATGACGAGGATGGAGAGTCCAAGACTGAGACTACGTACAACTACAGTAAGTACAGACCAGTGGAAGATGGCTCATAATAATGGCTGGAACGGCGTGCATGAAATGGCGTCAAGCACATGAAAACCAGCCATTACCCATGAGCCCGTCCTCTCCAATTAAGGTACCACCAACCTCCTGTGGTACACACTGAAGTATTATAATAAGGGAAGTACTATAAACACGACACGTTTCAAATTTATCCTAACTCTTTCTTCAGATTCAGAGTGGAAGGCAGAGCTTATCAACAGCAGGAACTTTGATAAAGAGATTGGTCACATCAACCCGAGGTACTCTAATTATTTTGTCCTCTGTCTCTTTCTTTCTGTCTAAGTCACCTACAGCCGGTATTATGTTGTTGAACTGGTACAGAGGTATTTAGTCATCTCTGTACCTGACATGCTGGTGATTTTTTTTTTTTTTTTATTTTTTTTTTTAACAGTGCCATGGCAGTGGAGAGTGTAACAGTGGTGGCTTCTGAGGTTCAGGTTGGACCTTTCTCGCTCTCCAAAGGTATCTACAGAACACAGGCTAGCAGCTCCATTGCTTGTCTAACAACCTTTTTGAATTGTATCCCAGTGATATTCTTAATGATTGGTTAATTGATGAATTTGTTTTATTTTCTCCTGAGGATTGGTGGATCAGATTGAGAACTTCCAGACATTGAGTCTGAAGGGTCTCCCCGCCCCTGATTCTGACTCCTTTCTCACGGTTGATGAGGATTACTTCTACCACACCCAACACCCCCGCAGACCAGAGGTGAGTGTCACTCTCAACACAATGGCTGCATTTAAACAGGCAGCTCAATTCGGATATTCCCCCCCACTCATGTCAAAATGCCAAATCAGATCTTTTCAGAGCTGTTCTGTTTGGTCAAAAGACCAATTAGTGGGGGAAAAAATGTCAGAAAATGGCTGGCTACGTTTAGACAGGCAATCTCTTACACTCAAACAAAGCTTTTCTAACGATGGCTCACTACGCAAACAACTTTTTACAATGACTTGCATACACATGTATAGCTTTTTACAGACTCACCAACACAAACCTACAGTTTTTCACACAATAACTCACCTTCATAAACCTATAGCTTTTCACATAAAGGCTGGTATGCACAGGCTCATGACACTCATATCCATTCTATTCACTTGTATCCATTCTATTCAAAACTTTGGTGATTTGTTTGCTTGTGTTTAGGTGGGAGATGTGCGTGTGAGCTTCTCCTATGCAGGACTCAGTGGGGAGGGGACCTACCCTGGGCCAGCCCAGACAGTGAGTACATAGAGCTCAGGCGCTTTATACTGATCTCAGGTTGGTCAGCTTGTAGATTGCTGTTGTCAACTTGTGAAATTTCCATCTCCCAATAGAGAAGTTATTTTCAACTCTCTGTTATCAGTCATTATTTAGCATCAATCACTGTGTACTAAATGCTGCCCCCATGTACCCCTTATGTCACTGTGTACTAAATGCTGCCCCATGTACCCCTTATGTCATTGTACATACTATATAAGTCCATAATCCTTTTCAAATGAGCTGTCAGTGGAACAACTCTTGTCATCAACTGATTGCTAACTGGAGTACTGTAACTGATCTGAGAGCCTGGTGTCCCACAGGTCAGTGTTGTGGCCATGCAGAGCTATGACACCCTGAAGCCCTTTAGGACCAAATCAGGAGACACACTGGAGATAATTTATCTGGAGGAGCTCACTGCTGAGGTGAGGTGGTGTTTTAAAATAAAATTTTAAGGATGTGACTTTTCCTGATGACTTCTGACAATATCCTCTATTCATCCATCACTGAAATGTACCTACTCTGAACTATGTCTTGATTTTTCTATGCTGCCTTGATCACATCCCTGTTGGTTTTATTTGTAGGAAGTGTTTGAGAGGGAGCATAATAACAATGCTATGCTGACCTGGGCTCTCAGGGCTGGAGGCTGGTTACTCATGTTCCTTGGCATTAGTTTGATGATCCGCATCATCCACACACTGGGTAACACAGTATTGGTTAACTCCAATATCTCATTTTACTTTTCCTAAGCATAGACATGTGGTTACGTTCCACTCATTAACTGCTCTGCGTGTATTTTGTTATCCAGTGGATTGGATCCCTATTCTTCGAGAGCTGATCAGCGTGGGGCTGAAGCTCTTCGCCCTGTGTATTTCCTGCTCCCTCTCCCTGCTCACCATCGCCTCTGGCTGGATCTTCTACCGCCCCCTAGTGGCTGTGGGGCTAATCGCCATGGCTGTGATTCCAGTCGTCATCGCCCGCTCTCGCGCCCCGGCCAAGAAACACCAATGATGTTTAACGCTTTGAACTGAACGAGCCTCGTCATCAGCTCTCCAATCCTTGCAGAACAATCATTTGAGATCTATTGTCACCTCACCAAATAGTCCCTTAGCTCTTTGACAGACCCCTCAGGAATTTAGATAATGTGGTCAATCTAAGGAAAGTGCAGAACAATATGTTACAAGACAAATACATTTGCACATATTGAAACATCATTGAACAAGTTTAGCAATAATACCAAAGACTTTAGAAGGGATATTTAAGCATGTAAGGCATTTGATTGTATACTGCTTATGAATGAGTTACAAAATGTTAAATAAAATGTGCGTTAAGTTGTCCACCCTCTGTGCTGAGAACTTAGTATGGGCAGATCATTGTTCTTGCGACGCAGACAATGATACTGTGGTGACCTTAAACCAATACATAGCCACCTTTTTCAAGATGCTCAGACATCATGGCGTAACGGTTAAGGTGTTGCCTTGAGTCGCTGGATCCAGGCTACATTGGTGTCAGAAGTAGGATGGTGCCCATGTAAGGTCAGTCTCCTGAAGGAAGGGGTAATGAGGTTCGAGTCCACACCCCCACTGAATTCGCTACAATACAGTATCTCAATTTAGCTTCTTACATTTACATTCATTACATTTAAGTCATTTAGCAGACGCTCTTATCCAGAGCGACTTACAAATTGGTGAATTCACCTTCTGACATCCAGTGGAACAGCCACTTTACAATAGTGCATCTAAATCATTAGGGGGGTGAGAAGGATTTATCCTATCCTAGGTATTTCTTGAAGAGGTGGGGTTTCAGGTGTCTCCGGAAGGTGGTGATTGACTACGCTGTCCTGGCGTCGTGAGGGAGTTTGTTCCACCATTGGGGGGCCAGAGCAGCGAACAGTTTTGACTGGGCTGAGCGGGAACTGTACTTACAAACATACATTTGTAATTTATTTCCACTGTCAAGTCTTAGGTATATTACACACACATTTCTGTGTACGCATATGAATAGATGCACACAGGGCTTTATATGAAGCACATTTATTTCAAAAAATGTTATGCCGGTATGTGCATAACAAAAACAAAATTATCAAGCCTTTGGATCAGTGTATGGGTACCCCACCCTGATTGGCTATGGAGACATTCCTCAGTTCAGTGGGCGGGGCTCAAACACTTAATTGGCAGGTATGACAACAATAGGTTGCATGGCAGTACAAGTTCAAAGGAAGTGTTGATATGGCAGATTCACTCATGTACAAAAAAAAACTTTTCCATAACCCCATCATTGAATACTGACAAAAACATGACTCACTTTAAGACAAATTAAAAGCATTACACCTTTAGTAGAAAATGGGGAGCACAGTCTTTTGTGGGGCAGAGGGGGAATAGATTAATTTCTTCTGCCTTGCCCCCAGTAGGAGGCAGAGTCCCTCATGCCTCCCTTTACAGTAGGAGGCATTTATTTCTCGGCTTCCCCCGCCGGGCCTGTAGCGCCGCCCTGGTGGCCATCTCAAACACTTCCCTGACGCCATCCTTGGTCTTTGCAGAGCACTCCATGTAGCCGAAGGCACTGATCCGGTTCGCCATGTCACGTCCCTCCTCTGGCTTCACAGGCTCCTGTTGTGGGGTGGGGGAGAATTAGGCGTGTGTGTTCTTGTTTTCCTACATTAGTCCCACGAAAAAAGGTAGTAAAATAATTACTGTTCTAAAATGTCCTTAAATTTGTTAATTCTGACTTAAGTCCTATTTTAAACTTAAAGCTACATGTATCCTTTTGGGCGACCTGACCATATTCATATAGAAATGTGAGTCTAAGAAGCGATAGATCTGTTCTGTGTGTGCTACTTCTATGCTTCCTGGTCAGAAGTTTTGTTTTTGCTTCTTACTTTTGGTTTTGTACACCAGCTTCAAACAGTCTGCTTTTCAAATTCATCCCAAAGGTGTTCGATGGGGTTGAGGACAGGGCCCTGTATGGACCTTGCTTTGTGCACGGGGCATTGTCATGCGAAACAGGAAAGGGCCTTCCCCAAACTTGCCACAAAGCTGGAAGCACAGAATAGTCTCAAATGTAATCGTACGTTGTAGCGTTACAATTTCCCTTCACTGGAAGTAAGGGGCCTAGCCTGAGCGATGAAAACAGCCCCAGACTATTATTCCTCCTCCACAAAAACTTTACAGTTGGCACAATGCATTCGGGCAGGTAGCGTTCACCTGGCATCCGCCAAATCTAGATTAGTCCGTCGGACTGCCAGATGGTGAAGCGTGATTCGTCACTTCAGAGAATCAGTTTCCACTGCTCCAGAGTTTAATGGCAGCAAACTTTGCATCACTCCAGCAGATGCTTGGCGATCTTAGGCTTGGAAACCCATTTCATGAAACTCACAACTAACAGTTATTTTGCGGACGATGCTTCCAGAGGCAGTTTAACTCGGTAGTTAGTGTTGCAACCGAGGACAGCAGACTTTTACGTGCTTCAGCACACGGTTTTGCCGTTCTGTGAGCTTGTGTGGCCTACCACTTCACAGCTGAGCCGTTGTTGCTCTTAGACGATTCCACTTAACAATAACAGCACTTGTTGAACGGGGCAGCTCTAGCAGGGCAGAAATTTGACAAACTGACTTGTTGGAAAGGTGGCATCCCATGACAGTGCCATGTTGAAAGCCACTGAGCCCTTCAGTAAGGTCATTATACTGCCAATGTTTATCTATGGAGATTGCATGCCTGTGTGCTCGATTTTATACACCTGTCAGCAATGGGTGTGACTGAAATGATCGAATCCACTCATTTAAAAGGGTGTCCACATACTTTTATAGTGTATATGTGATTGTATACAAATGCAAGCAAGGTTTGAAATGATTATGCTTTAGTCATATTTTTGTTCAGTTAAACAACAAATTATTTGAAATTATGTTCCGGCCCCCTGACCATCCGCTCAAGAAAAGATAGGCTTGCAGCTGAATCTATTTGATGATCCCAGCCCTACACAACTAAGGTGAGTGTCTTCTTTTCTTAGAATTGTTCTCAACAGTCAATATAACCTACAGGTGATATTTGCTGTTATGCACAATGGCAACATGGTCTGGGTAAAGGCGCAACTGTTTTCTAGAAGTCTGGCTTTTTTTCAGACTCGGGAGAGGTCAGACTATTTGAATTTTCAAGCCTGATGACAATTGTAGTGTGTGTGTGTGTAACTGACTGTACCTGCTTCATCTTGGCTAGCTCTCTGCGGGTGTGCTCGTCGTTACGCAGGTCCTTTTTGTTGCCCACTAGGATGATGGGAACGTTAGGGCAGAAGTGTTTGACCTCTGGAGTCCATTTCTCTGGGATGTTTTCTACACAGGAGAGAAGGGCAGAAATCAAGAGAATACTAATCAAGGCTGTCCAGGTACAATTCCTCTGTGTGTGTGTGCAAGTGTGCCTTACAAGTCTGTCAAAGCTCTGTCACCAAAACAAGGGCCCGTGTCACAAAACAGAATCTCCCTGCATGTGTATATACAGTTGAAGTCGGAAGTTAACATACACTTAGGTTGGAGTCATTAACTTGTTTTTCAACCACTTCACACATTTCTTGTTAACAAACTATAGTTTGGGCAAGTCGGTTAAGACATCTACTTTGTGCATGACACAAGTCATTTTTCCAAAAATTGTTTAGACAGTGAAATAATCTCACAATTCCAGTGGGTCAGAAGTTTACATACACTAAGTTGACTGCCTTTAAACAGCTTGGAAAATTCCAGAAAATTGTCATGCCTTTAGAAGCTACTGATAGGCTAATTGACAATTTGAGTCATTTGGAGGTGTACCTGTGGATGTATTTCAAGGCCAACCTTTAAACCCAGTGCCTCTTTGCTTGACATCATGGAAAAATCCAAAGAAATCAGCCAAGACCTCAAAAACATTGTGGACTTCCACAAGTCTGGTTCATCCTTGGGAGCAATTTACCAGTACCATATTCATCTGTACAAACAATAGTACGCAAGTATACACACCATGGGACCACGCAGCCGTCATACCGCTCAGGAAGGGCTCTGTCTCCTAGAGATTAATGTACTTTGAGTGAAAAGTGCAAATCAATCCCAGAACAGCAGCAAAGGACCTTGTGAGGATGCTGGAGGAAGCAGGTACAAAAGTATCCATACCCACAGTAAAACGAGTCCTATATTGACATAAGCTGAAAGGCCGCTCAGCAAGGAAGAAGCCATTGCTCCAAAACCGCCATAAAAAAGCCAGACCAAGGTTTGCAACTGCACATGGGGACAGAGATTGTACTTTTGAGATATGTTCTCTGGTCTGATGAAACAAAAATAGTTTGGCCATCGTTATGTTTGGAGGAAAAAGGGGGAGGCTTGCAAGCCGAAGAACACCATCCCAACCGTGAAGCACAGGGGTGGAAGCATCATGTTGTGGGGGTGCTTTGCTGCAGGAGGGTCTGGTGCTCTTCACAAAATAGATGGCATCATGAGGGAAATCGTGTGGATATATTGAAGCAACATCTCAAGACATCAGTCAGGAAGTTAAAGCTTGGTCGCAAATGGGTCTTCCAAATGGACAATGACCCCAAACATACTTCCAAAGTTGTGGCAAAATGGCTTAAGGATAACAAAAGGTATTGGAGTGGCCATCACAAAGCCCTGACCTCAATCCTATTGAAGATTTGTGGGCAGAACTGAAAAAGCGTGTGCGAGCAAGGAGGCCTAGAAACCTGACTCAGTTACACCAGCTCTGTCAGGAGGAATGGGCCAAAATTCACCCAACTTATGTGGGAAGCTCGTGGAAGGCTACTCGAAACATTTGACCCAAATTAAAACAATGTAAAGGCAATGCTACCAAATACTAATTGAGTGTATGTAAACTTCTGACCCACTGGGAATGTGATGAAATAAATAAAAGCTGAAATAAATCACTATTATTCTGACATTTCACATTCTTAAAATAAAGTGGGGATGTTAACTGACCTAAGACAGGGAATTTTGTCTAGGACTAAATGTCAGGAATTGTGAAAACCTGAGTTTAAATGCATTTGGCTAAGGTGTATGTAAACTTTCGAGTTCAACTGGATCTGCGTGTTGCGGCATTAAATACTCACCCAAACTGTCAGGGCTATCGATGGAGAAGCACATGAGGATGACATCTGTATCTGGGTAAGATAGGGGGCGGAGCCTATCATAGTCCTCCTGGCCTGCTGTATCCCATAGTGCCAACTCAACCTGCCATAGGATTTCAAGAGACATCAGCCAACTGTGCCCAACTTACCAGTTACAGCTGATACAATGTACGTGACCTACTTGAAAAGGCATGATGCCGAATGGCCAACCTACCATTTCATTATTGATCAGCAACATGACACGTCAGCAACATGACATCATTACACTGCATTGAAAAATCAAATGACTATCTGCCAACACTGTCTGCCACTATTGGCAATGTATGCAAGCCTTGAGGGAGGATGCAAATTGGGAGGAGGCAATGGCAGTGTTGGCAGATGTGAATTCTGTTGATTGTCCTACAGGTTGAAAAAACAAAGGGAGGGGACTTTTTTCACCTGTTTGCTGTCGACCTCAATGTCAGCGACATAGTTCTCGAAGACAGTGGGCACGTAGACCTCGGGGAACTGGTCTTTACTGAAGACGATGAGCAGACACGTCTTCCCACATGCGCCATCTCCCACTATGACCAGCTTCTTTCGGATGGCTGCCATGACTGGACAAATGATAGAGAACATTGAGAGACGGGCATAAATACATTGCAGGTCAAAGAGTTGGAGCATGGATGGTACTGACAACAGATGTCAAGTCCTGCATGGGCCACATATTACGTAGTTCAGGTGTCTCCAACCCTGTTCCTGGAGAGCACCCCAACCCCAATTGTAACTCACCTGAGTCAGCTTATCAACCTGCTAATTATTAGAATCAGGTGCGCTAGATGAGGGTTGGAATGAACACCTACAGGACAGTAGATCTCCAGGAACAGGGTCTGAGAGCCATGCAGTTAATAATTAGGATTTGTTGTTAGATGTAGCAAATGGTGGAACTGTCCTTCGAAAATAAATCCCTGTTAAAAGCCTAGCTCTCTCACTTCAAAATAAGATTTTTGTTTTTAAATCGTTGATTAATTCATGATTGGGAAAACTCTCCTGCAAGATTTGTGAACCCTGAAACCAAGCCATAGTTGTGTCTTGTCATGAAACCCCTTAAATAATATTATATGACTGAAATGTTAACTAAATTTAGCCAGAACATAACCTTCGTAGCTAGCCATCTACCCCCTGACTAGTAAACAACTTTGAAGAAGTTAACGTTAGTTTGATTAGCCACAATATGATGATGAATTCAGCTAGACAACCAACAAATGGTGTTATTGACTTGTTAATTGTTTACTCTGTGTGTCTGTTCACACTGCTATGCTTTATCTTGGCCAGGTCGCAGTTGTAAATGAGAACTTGTTCTCAACTAGCCTACCTGGTTAAATAAAGGTGAAATAAAAAATAAATAAAAAACATACCCAGCTAGCTAACTTGGCTAGGATAGTTAGTTAGCAACTTTAATTTTGTATTGTGCTAGTTTAGCTAACGTTAACTAGGTATAGCTAGCTGGTCAACAAACGTGTGATGAATAATTCATGCGGACCATATCTGATACTACAGGGCATGAATACCACGTAAACAACAGAACTAACTATTTGAATCAGGTAATCAAAAATAACTGATTTGCTAACGTTAACCTAGCAAGCCATTAGAGGCGGAAGTGATGGGGTGGCTAACTTGCTAGCTGGCAATATTGCAGCTAGAGGAAAATACATGTATATAGCGATACCGGATTAACTAGCTAGCTTTTAATGCGGTTATATTACTGCAATATTGGTTAATGAGTTATGTTGGTTAGATAATTAGCCTTACCTGACCAATAGGTAGCTAGATTGTTGTTCTCTGGATAATGTCTCGGCCTCAGGCTTGACTTGCTAGCTCTGTCCCAACCTTATTTGAGGGGGTGCACTGAAACAGACACACATGTGAACTAGCCATAATAAGGATTAGCCACAATAGTGGAATTTGCAGGTTGCCTTTAAAATAAAAGTCCCTCATTGAAAGTGATACAAATGGATACAAATATCGGAATCATGCCATATTTGGACTAGATCATGCTAAACAAGTTTGGAATGTTATATAAATTCAACAAAATAATTTTGTAGCCTAGTGGTTAGAGCGTTGTACTAGTAACCGGAAGGTTGCAAGTTCAAACCCCCGAGCTGACAAGGTCCAAATCTGTCGTTCTGCCCCTGAACAGGCAGTTAACCCACTGTTGCTAGGCCGTCATTGAAAATAAGAATTTGTTCTTAACTGACTTGCCTGGTTAAATAAAGGTAAAATAAAATAAAATAAAAACAACAAATGAGTTGAAATCACGCTGCATTGATTTTTCAAGCAGAAATGTGCATCCTGTAGCTCTAACTACAAAACGTTTTGGGACACTGTAAAGTCCATGGAGAACAAGAGCACCTCCTCCCAGCCGCCCACTGCACTGAGGCTAGGCAACACAGTCACCACCGATAAATCCATGATAATCGAACATTTCAAAAAGCATTTCTCTATGGCTGGCCATGCTTTCCTCCTGGCTACCCCAACCCAGACCAACAGCTCCGCACCCCTCGCAGCTTGCCCGAGCCTCCCCATCTTCTCCTTCACCCAAATCCAGATAGCAGATGTTCTGAAAGAGCTGCAAAACCTGGACCCGTACTAAGCAGCTGGGCTAGACCCTCTCTTTCTAAAGTTATCCACCGCCATTGTTGCAACCCCTATTACGAGTCTCTTCAACCTCTCTTTCGTTTCGTCCGAGATCCCTAAAGATTGGAAAGCTGCCGCGGTCATCCCCCTCTTCAAAGGGGGTGACACTCTAGACCCAAACTGTTACAGACCTATATCCATCTTGTCCTGCCTTTCTAAAGTCTTTGAAAGCCAAGTTAACAAACAGATCACCAACCATTTCGAATCCCACCGTACCTTCTCCGCTGGTCACGGGTGCACCTCAGCCACGCTCAAGGTACTAAACAATATAACCGCCATCGCTAAATGACAGTACTGTTCAGCCGTCTTCATCGACTTGGCCAAGGCTTTCGACTCTGTCAATCACCGTATTCTTATGGGCAGACTCAATAGCCTTGGTTTCTCAAATGACTGCCTCGCCTGGTTCACCAACAGGGCCTGTTGTCCGGTCCTCTGGCAGTCTCTATGGGGGTGCCACAGGGTTCAATTCTCTGGACTATTATTTTCTCTGTATATATCAACGATGTCGCTCTTGTTGCGGGCGATTCCCTGATCCATCTCTACGCAGACAACATCATTCTGTATGCATCTGGCCCTTTGGACACTGTTAACAAACCTCCAAACGAGCTTCAATGCCATACAACACTCCTTCCGTGGCCTCTAACTGCTCTTAAACGCTAGCAAAACCAATTGCATGCTTTTCAACCATTCGCTGCACACGCCCGCCCGACAAGCATCACTACTCGGTTCTGACCTAGAATACTTGTACAACTACAAAAACCTAGGTGTCTGGCTAGACTGCAAACACTCCTTCCAGACTCATATCAAACATCTCCAATCCAAAATCAAATCCATAATCGGCTTTCTATTTTGCAACAAAGCCTCCTTCACTCATGCCGCCAAACTTGCCCTCTTAAACTGACTATCCTACCAATCCTCGACTTCAGCGATGTCATCTACAAAATAGCTTCCAATACTCTACTCAGCAAATTGGATGCAGTCTATCACAGTGCCATCCGTTTTGTCACCAAAGCGCCTTATACCACCCACCACTGCGACCTGTATGCTCTAGTCGGCTGGTCCTCGCTACATATTCATCGCCAGACCCACTGGCTCCAGGTTATCTATAAGTCTATGCTAGGTAAAGCTCCACCTTATCTCAGCTCACTGGTCACGATAACAACACCCACCTATAGCATGCGCCCGAGCAGGTATATCTCACTGGTCATCCCCAAAGCCAACATCTCCTTTGGCTGCCTTTCCTTACAGTTCTCTGCTGCCAGTGACTAGAATGAATTGCAAAAATTGCTGAAGCTGGAGACTTACATTTCCCTCACTAACTTTAAACATCAGCCATCTGAGCAGCTAACCGATCGCTGCAGCTGTACATAGTCCATACGTAAATAGCCCACCCAATCTACCTACCTCATCCCCATATTGTTTTTATTTACTTTGCTGCTCTTTTGCACACCAGTATCACAACAAACCACCATCTGCTCATCATCTTCTGCTCATCTATCACTCCAGTGTTAATCTGCTAAATTGTAATTACTTTGCTACTATGGCCTATTTATTGCCATACCTCCTCATGCCATTTGCACACACTGTAAATAGACTTTCTTTTTTTTCTATTGTGTTATTGAATGTATGCTTGTTTATCCCATGTGTAACTCTCTGTTGTTGTTTCTGTCGCACTGCTTTGCTTTATCTTGGCCAGGTCGCAGTTGTAAATGAGAACTTGTTCTCAACTAGCTTACATGGTTAAATAAAGGTTAAATTAAAATTAAAATTGGGGGCATACTTACATTTTACTATACAGCCTTACCTATTCACAAAATTGGGTATCAGCCCACTCAATGACACCAACAAAAAACACAACTGTGAAGAGTTTTTCTTTTTACAAATATTAGCGTTGTAGCACTTATTGTGGGACTTTAGCTGTGGGAATTCACCTCACTATTCAGCACATGTACGTATTGAACATTCATATTGCAATGTGGGAAATCACCTCCCCAGTCAGCCACACTACGCTTACTAGTCAACCTACTATGCATATTAGACTTTCATATTGCACTGTACTGTCACTGAGTAGACTGATACCACATTTCAGTGATCCACAATCCATAGGTAAGGCTGTACAGTGCAATATGAATGTCCAATACACATAGTAGGTTGACTGGTAAGATTAACGTGGCTCATTTCACAGTGGTTTCAGAGTCCCGCAATATGAGCTTCGACACTAATATTGGTTCAACTGATATGTTTTTTTTTTGTCAAATGAACTAACTGCTGTTTTTTTGTTGAATTTATATAACATAATTCCAACTTTTGTTCTCTCTTATCTAGCCCAAATATGGCATGATACCACAATTTGTATCCATTTGTATTACTTTCAATTAGAGATTTTAATTTTGAAGGCGAACCGCATATTCCATTATTGTGGCTAAGCCTTATTGTGGCTAGCTTTACATAGGTGAAACAGACCAATGAGGAAGAGGGAGGAGGGCTGGTGGTAGAAAAAGCTTTGATGGGAAAAAGTCGGACAGAAATGATTGGGTACAGTCAGGGTTTCTTCTCTCTGGGTAGAAAGGGACTGAAACCACACAGTTTAGAACCTACGCCAGGGGTGCCCGTGCCCCATTGTCTAGACTGCAATATGTGTGTTTTTTGTTGTCACAAAATAGACTTATGCCGGATTCATGTGCTCGTAGTCAGAACTATTAAACTCAAATTTCCGACTTGATAACTGGATGAACGCGGCACGTAAAGTTGACAAAATAGTCAGCCTGTCTCTAATGCTTCACAATGCTGTGTGTGTGTGTGTGTGTGTGTGTGCCCGTGCAGGTTAATGTTCATGTGCGTCTGTGTGTGTGTTTGTATGCGCTTCTGTTTGTACGTGTGAGTGAGTGTGAGTACACCCCATCCTCTGTTGGTGTATTAATAACCATGGCTCTGGCTCTAATCCTGATAAGAGATGTTCTCAGCATAGCTTAAATCCACTTCATGGAAACCACCTCAGGCATAATGTGTCCGTGGAAATGCTCCCAGCAAAGCGCTCAATGCTAACAATTTTGCCATGTAAGTGTTTTATGAAACCTGTTGTGTTTCATTTTCATCAGCATCCTTCCATCTGTGAAAGATAATAGGGCGTACCGCAGCAAGGTGTTGGTTTTATTATTACACTATCTATAATTCCTGGTAGAGTAATTACTCCCCTTTTCAGTTTACTGCTACCTTCTATAAGTCTGTTAATGATGGTTTAGAATAGATTATGGGTTAGACAAGATGAACAAGAGACATCTTTTATTACAATTTTTACTATAAAATATATTTATTTGCATTAATTGACAAATAATTCATATAATGTAATTCTTATAAAATCCTTGACAAAATATTAAAGTAAACAGTATAAATGTTTATATAAATTTAATTTTAGGAGTCTGGTTCATGTGTGTCTGTATGAGAAGCCCAAGGCCCAGTGAGATGTGTATAGTTCTACTCTTCCCAGACAACACTGCACTTTGCTTCCCATGGTGCCACTGTCCGGCTGAGCTGAGGCCATTTCTGACCCTATAAGCAAAAGGTAATAACCTCTGGCCCTCAATGGGAGGACCCTAGAGCTGCTGTGTGCCCCTCCTTGGGCAGGGATGGTTGCCAGATGACCATCATACGTCATACCTGGAAGGGGTAGTCCTGAAGGTAGCGCACTAGTGGGCATGGCAGGGGCAGCTGGTACGGACAGTCAGTGTGGTGGTTGATGGTGAGGCGGGTAAGGTGCTGGAGGGAGGGGAAGGCCTGGGGTAGGGGACGCAGCAGCTTAAGCAGTACTGCATTGCCCTTCACTGCGGGCTGGGGCGACCTGGGTTTGGCTTTAGGTTGAGAAGGGTCCTCCACGTAATGCTGTACAAGGCTGCAGACATCAGGGAAGGACAGCAAGTGAGGGGGGCCTGGAGAGCTGGAGTCCAGCCGGAACCGACCCCCGATGTACTCAATGCGTACATTGGTGGGGCCAAAGGCCGTCTTCACTGACAGGGTCAGCATGTAGAGGGGGTGGCTGCTATCGCGTACCAGGAAGGTTCCCGCTGACATCTTCAGAAGAGCGTCTCGAGCCTCACTGGCTGAAATAGACCCCCAGTACCAACCTGGAGCCAGAAACAGACCCACATGTTACTACACATGACTACTGTGTTGTAAATCATCTTACAGCATCTACACAGACTTTAACACTGACACACACACACAAAGTAATGTCATACTTTCCAGGTCCATACCCAAACAGTTCGAACTACTAATTTTAAAAATTAATCTCTCCAGAAATAAGTCTCTCACTGTTGCCGCCTGCTACTGACCCCCCTCAGCTCCCAGCTGTGCCCTGGACACCATTTGTGAATTGATCGCCCCCATCTAGCTTCAGAGTTTGTTCTGTTAGGTGACCTAAACTGGGATATGCTTAACACCCCGGCAGTCCTACAATCTAAGCTAGATGCCCTCAATCTCACACAAATCATCAAGGAACCCACCAGGTACAACCCTAAATCTGTAAACAAGGGCACCCTCATAGACGTTATCCTGACCAAATGGCACTCCAAATACACCTCCACTGTCTTCAATCAGGATCTCAGCGATCACTGCCTCATTGCCTGTATCCTACAGGTCCGCAGTCAAACGACCACCCCTTATCACTGTCAAACGCTCCGTAAAACACTTCTGCGAGCAGGCCTTTCTAATTGACCTGGCCCGGGTATCCTGGAAGGATACTGACCTCATCCCGTCAGTTGAGGATGCCTGGTCGTTCTTTAAAAGTAACTTCCTCACCATCTTAGATAAGCATGCTCCGTTCAAAAAAGGCAGAACTAAGAACAGATATAGCCCCTGGTTCACTCCAGACTTGACTGCCCTCGACCAGCATAAAAACATTCTGTGGCGGACTGCAATAGCATCGAATAGTCCCTGCGATATGCAACTGTTCAGGGAAGTCAGGAACCAATACACGCAGTCAGGTAATAACCTCTGGCCCTCAATGGGAGGACGCTAGAGCTGCTGTGTGCCCTTCCTTTGACAGGGATGGTTGCCAGATGGCCATCATACGTCATACCTGGAATGGGTAGTCTTGAAGGTAGCGCACTAGAGGGCATGGCAGGGGGTACTTTTTCAAGCAGAAATTTGCATCCTGTAGCTCTAACTTCAAAAAGTTCTGGGACACTGTAAAGTCCATGGAGAACAAGAGCACCTCCTCCCAGCTGTCCACTGCACTGAGGCTAGGTAACCAACCATGGATAAATCCATGATAATCGAAAACTTCAACAAGCATTTCTCAACGGCTGGCCATGCCTTCCTCCTGGCTACTCCAACCTCGGCCAACAGGTCCCCCCCCATACCCCCCGCAGCTACTCGCCCAAGCCTCCCAGCTTCTCCTTTACCCAAATCCAGATAGCAGATGTTCTGAAAGAGCTGCAAAACCTGGACCCGTACAAATCAGCTGGGCTTGACAATCTGGACCCTCTATTTCTGAAACTATCCGCCGCCATTGTCGCAACCCCTATTACCAGCCTGTTCAACCTCTCTTTCATATCGTCTGAGATCCCAAGGACCGGAAAGCTGCCGCGGTCATCCCGCTCTTCAAAGGGGGAGACACCCTGGACCCAAACTGTTACAGACCTATATCCATCCTGCCCTGCCTATCTAAGGTCTTCAAAAGCCAAGTCAACAAACAGATCACTGACCATCTCGAATCCCACCGTACCTTCTCCGCTGTGCAATCTGGTTTCCGAGC
This sequence comes from Oncorhynchus masou masou, assembly GCF_036934945.1. Taxonomy (NCBI): domain Eukaryota; kingdom Metazoa; phylum Chordata; class Actinopteri; order Salmoniformes; family Salmonidae; genus Oncorhynchus; species Oncorhynchus masou. The sequence goes on along the minus strand of NC_088216.1, from coordinate 46,696,909 downwards.
CGGTCACGGGTGCACTTCAGCCACGCTAAAGGTACTAAACGATTTCATAACCGCCATCGATAAAACACAGCACTGTGCAGCCGTCTTCATCGACCTGGCCAAGGCTTTCGACTCTGTCAGTCACCATATTCTTATCGGCAGACTCAGTAGCCTCGGTTTTTCTAATGACTGCCTTGCCTGGTTCTCCAACTACTTTGCAGACAGAGTTCAGTGTGTCAAATCGGAGGGCATGTCGTACGGTCCTCTGGCAGTCTCTATGGGGGTGCCACAGGGTTCAATTCTCGGGCCGACTCTTTTCTCTGTATATATCAATGATGTTGCTCTTGCTGCGGGCGATTCCCTGATCCAACTCTACGCAGACAACACCATTCTGTATACTTCTGGCCCTTCCTTGGACACTGTGCTATCTAACCTCCAAACGAGCTTCAATGCCATACAACACTCCTTCCGTGGCCTCCAACTGCTCTTAAACGCTAGTAAAACCAAATGCATACTTTTCAACCATTCGCTGCCTGCACCCGCACGCCCAACTTGCATCACCACCCTGGATGGTTCCGACCTAGAATATGTGGACATCTATAAGTACCTAGGTGTCTGGCTAGACTGTAAACTCTCCTTCCAGACTCATATCAAACATCTCCAATCCAAAATCAAATCTAGAATCGGCTTTCTATGACACAACAAAGCCTCCTTCACTCACGCCGCCAAACTTACCCTAGTAAAACTGACTATCCTACCGATCCTCGACTTCGGCGATGTCATCTACAAAATGGCTTCCAATACTCTACTCAGCAAACTGGATGCAGTTTATCACAGTGCCATCCACTTTGTTACTAAAGTACCTTATACCACCCACCACTGCGACCTGTATGCCCGAGTCGGCTGGCCCTCGCTACATACTTCATACAACATATTCGTCGCAAGACCCACTGGCTCTAGGTCATCTACAAGTCTATGCTAGGTAAAGCACCGCCTTATCTCAGTTCACTGGTCACGATGGCAACACCCACCCATAGCACGCGCTCCAGCAGGTGTATCTCACTGATCATCCCTAAAGCCAACAACTCATTTGGCCGCCTTTCCTTCCAGTTCTCTGCTGCCTGTGACTGGAACGAATTGCAAAAATCGTTGAAGTTGGAGACTTTTATCTCCCTCACCAACTTTAAACATCTGCTATCTGAGCAGCTAACCGATTGCTGCAGCTGTACATAGTCCATCGGTAAATAACCCACCCAATTTACCTACCTCATCCCCATACTGTTTTTATTTATTTACTTTTCTGCTCTTTTGCACACCAGTATCTCTACCTGCACATGTTCATCTGATCATTTATCACTCCAGTGTTAATCTGCTAAATTGTAATTATTCGCCTACCTCCTCATGCCTTTTGCACACAATGTATATAGACTCTTTTTTTAATTCTTCTACTGTGTTATTGACTTGTTTATTATTTACTCCATGTGTAACTCTGTGTTGCTGTCTGTTCACACTGCTATGCTTTACCTTGGCCAGGTCGCAGTTGTAAATGAGAACTTGTTCTCAACTAGCCTACCTGGTTAAATAAAGGTGAAATAAAAAATAAAAAAAATAAAAAACATACCCAGCTAGCTAACTTGGCTAGGATAGTTAGTTAGCAACTTTAATTTTGTATTGTGCTAGTTTAGCTGGTCAACAAATGTGTGATGAATAATTCCTGCGGACCATATCTGATACTACAGGGCACGAATACTACGTAAACAACAGAACTAACTATTTGAATCAGGTAATCAAAAATAACTGATTTGCTAACGTTAACCTAGCAAGCCATTAGAGGCGGAAGTGATGGGGTGGCTAACTTGCTAGCTGGCAATATATATTTTTTTTAAACACACATACACACAATGGGGGAGGGGGCATGGATTAAAAGTGGTGTGTTAAGAGACTGAAAAACAGCTTCTATCTCAAGGCCATCAGACTGTTAAATAGCCATCACTAGCACATAGAGGCTGCTGCCTATATACATAGACTTGAAATCACTGGCCACTTTAAGAAACGGAACACTACTCACTTTAATAATGTTTACATATCTTGCATTACTCATCTCATATGAATATACTGTATTCTATACTATTCTACTGTATCTTAGTCTATGCCACTCTGACTTTGCTCGTCCATATATTTATATATTCTTAATTACATTATTCTACATAGATTTGTGTATTGGGAATATGTTGTAACATTTTTAGATATTACTTGTTAGATATTACTGCACTGTTGGAGCTAGAAACACAAGCATTTCACTACACCCGCAATAACATCTGCTAAACACGTGTATGTGACCAATAACAATAGATTTGATTTGATTTAGCAGGCGTACCTGAGTTCTGCAGGTACTGGAAGGTGTTGGTTATGCAGCAGAGGTCCTCTGTAGAGTCGTAGAGAGGGGCCGCTGGATTCTGACATGACCCTCCTCTCTCACCATGATCCTGCTGCATGCTGCTCATCGTCCTGACAATCATATCCGGAGGTGGCCCTGGCAACAGAGCCCTGAGGTGAGGAAAGGATTGTCCATTTAGTGCATGGATAGGATAGGCTGTAACACAATAGTTACTATGGAGACAGAAACATATGTCATAGGCGTGGCAAAATGGTTGTGAATTCCACCCCACAATGTTGGCAAATAAGATAAGTGGTGGGAGGGGGAGAGATTGCTCATGTAGCTTGCTTTGTGTTTGATGTTTATGGAAATAAAAAGCGTGAGCTGTCGGACACCCAGAGAAAATCATGACTGATGAAAATCAGTGAATATCATACTACAAAAACAGTATTTCAAGACTTGGCAAATGGGGATATATGAACCACAGGATATTGGTGGCACCTTAATTGGGGAGGACGGGCTCATGGTAATGTCTTGAGTGGAATCAGTGGAATTGTATCAAATGCATCAAACATATGGTTTCTATGTGTTTGATTCCCTGTCATTCGCTCCGTTCCAGCCATTATTATGAGCCGTCCTCCCTCAGCAGCCTCCACTGATATGAACCCATAGGAAGCACTTTGTTAAACGGTCAGACAGGGTGCAGGAAGGCACTGATGCTGCCATTACATACAATGTGGCAAATGTTATGTATGTAAATGTGTCAGGAATCTGTAGCCTAATGAAGATTCTTTCCTACTTTTAGTATCAACCATCACAGCCGGGGGAAGTACGGGTGCTGAGGGTGCTGCAAACACCCTATGATATATCTAAATACAAATATTAGTGGACAAAATTAGTACACTAGGCCTTTAGTACTCCTGTGTGAGTGGAGAAAAATACTCGTCAGCAGAGCAGAGAAATATACTTGTCAGCTATCCCCTCCCCTGGAGGTCTGGTCCCCCAGATAGCACATGGACACCTAATATGAAAGATATGTTTAGAATGACAGGAAATTATCTTTAACACTAAACCATTTTCTCTCAGCCTCATGGCAAAATGCATAGAATAGCAGGAAATTAGCTCAGAGATTCTTGAAAGTTGGGACAATCCTTGTCTGGCAGGGAAACCTTATTTCTATTGTTGAGAACAAAATATTTTGTTGCATTATTTGAGCTTAAAATGTACATTTATGGGGGATTTTCCAAATACTTTCCATATTATTTATGTTGCCTCTATGCTTGGAAATGCTCTACTCCGGAGCAAAGAATCCCATTTCAAACTATCCAAAAAGTGTTTTGAATTGTAAAAACTGCCTATAATGGATATTAATAATTGAAAAACGATCTTATGTAGTTTTTTTCAATGGTCCTCTGTGACTTTAAAGAATATTTCTCCCAAAACTGTGAATCCTAAAAGATGTCCAGAGATTTGGTCAACGTTGTCAGATTTGTCTAAAATCCTAAATCATGAATGAGCAGGGTCAGCCATACCATAAGGATCCCTTAGGTATGTCCTCATTACATGTCGTGCAATACATTTCCATCAGATTTTTGTTGAAAGAGCTGATAGAAAGGTTTTCATTTGGGGATTTTCAAATGAATCATTTTTCATATTTTACAAATGTTTGTAGTGAACTTTTACATTTACATATGCAAAAATGTCTGTTTTTGAGTATCTGTCATCAACTCCATCAGTGGCTTGTTTCTCTGTTACTGATGGAGTCAATATTTCTTTATATATATTCTGAAATAAATATTTGTATCACTTTTCTGCAACATATGCTTAAAGAATTGAAGTATTTGCTGTGCTTAACCTGTGGGGTAATGTTTGCTTTATGCATTTTGTTTTATGTTCTAAATCTAGAAAAACAAACATGCCAAAATACTAACAAAATTTGCCCTGGAGCATTAAATAGTGTTATAAAACAAAACAAAACATGTTTGGAGATTTGTACTACATATTTTAATTAATCTAATGTTAGAATTAAACAATCAAAAAATGGCATTGTCCCGTCTTTCAAAAATCCCTGAGCTCTAAAACTGCAATATTTTCTCTCAGCCTCATGGCCAAATGTGTTTACTAGCATGAGATATATAAGAAAATGTAGGTCACAAGGTCAAATCCGAATTCTTGACCTGCAATCGCTTCCATTCTGGATAAAAGGTCCATTAACATTCAACGTTTCAGCTAAAAATACAGCCATAATGTGCCGACATTTGTCGATTAAAGGCCTAATTTCATCTTCGAATATAAAATCATAAATATCATAAACCCTTTAATAATTATACTGGCTTTGTTTACACTCCGCCTGATACAACGAATACGATCTCTGCTAATACTGAATTTTGATGTCAAAACTGAAGCTACATTTTCTCAGCACAAGTCAGTGTGAAATTAAAATGAGCATATAGGGAGAAAGCATTATTACCTAGCCTAATAATTGTTCCAACAATACATTTTACTTACCTTTGAACACACAATCATACTGAAATTCAATCCAGTTGAAAAAAATGTGATAGGCTATATAATTATTTAACAGATCCAGTGATTCTTAATTTGTAGGAACAGTCGCTGAGTTCATGCTGTCATGGCGCCAATAATCCGACAAAAAAATGTTTCTCATTAACTCAACAGACTATTCTGATATTTTTCCAAAAATAAAAAAAATCTTAACTTCTTTTGGTGATAAGGAAATGTGTCAGTGTCAACCTTGGCAGAGATAGATAGGCTAGGTCCAACGCAGTGATCCACTCGCCAGACACAACTGTTCTATGTTTTATTCTACAGAAAGACCGCGAGAAAACGCCTCTCCTGTAAATTCAGTTTTGCGGATTGACGGAAGTTCTAGGAATCTAATTCTAAGAATAGCTTTGTATTTCAGCGGCGGCGGTGGCAGGGGCCAATTTTGCCCACTCGGTTTCTCGGAACTGCGCTTATGACCTGCGCTGCTTTTCGATTGGCTCCATACGTGCTCCGTTTACTTCTCTGCCGCGCGACAGGGCTATGGAAGCGGCCCAGCTGGCTTCACAAGTAATGCGCAGCTGATGACTTCCAAGTAGAGGACTTTCCAGAAAAGCTGACTCAAATTGACTGGGCCGCCCCTTTATAACTCAGTGCCAGCAAAGCCACTACACGACACTAAACAATACATTAAATTCACTATAATGGTGACAAACGGTGTCCACAAACTGTTCGGGCCTACATAAAGCTGTCCCAATAGCAGAGCTTTCTTTTCAGCACCATGGAGTGAATCCTTACCACTGCTACACCTGGTTATAAGCAGAGCCTTGTCTGGCAGCAAAACAGTTAATTCAGTCTCATTTACTGCCTTAAAAAAAACACACCTGATAAGGTTAAACAAATGTGGTTTCCACTGACAACTGAGATGTACAAACTATGGCATAAGGGGATGACGAGCGGATGAGGCAATCCTTAATTTCAATTAAGACATTAATGAGCGAGCTAGGATGGAGGTAGTCAATATAACTATTTGTTCAGCACGTTTGAAATGTACAGTGACAGCGTTCAGAACATGGGCCGTTCTTACAATATTCACTCTGTAGTCAGAACCAAAGGATAAATAAAGGGGGCATACAGTGCATTCAGACCCATAGATTCTTTTCCACATTTTCTTACGGTACAGCCTTATTCTAAAATTGACTAAATCATCAATCTACACACAATACCCCATAATTACAAAGAAAAACAGGTTTACATTTTTGCAAATGCATTAAAAAAGAACAACTGAAAAATCACATTTACATAAGTATTCAGAGCCTTTACTCAGTACTTTGTTGAAGCACCTTTGGCAGCGATCAATCTCTGTCAGGTTGTATGGGCAGCATCACTGCACAGCTATTTTCAGGTCTCTCTAGAGATGTTCGATCGGGCTCTGGCTGGGCCACTCAAGGACATTCAGGGACTTGTCCCGAAGCCACTCCTGAGTTGTCTTGGCTGTGTGGTTAGGGTCGTTGTCCTGTTGGAAGGTGAACCTTTGCCCCAGTCTGAGGTCTTGAGCGCACTGTAGCAGGTTTTCATCAAGGACCTCTCTTTACTTTGCACCGTTCATTTTTCCCTCTATCCTGACTTGTCTGCCCGTGCCTGCCACTGAAAAACATCTCCACAGCATGATACTGCCACCACCATGCTTCACTGTAGGTATGGTGGCAGGTTTCCTTCAGACGTGACGCTTGGCATTCAGGCCAAAGACTTCAATCTTGGTTTCATCAGACCAGAGAATCTTGTTTCTCATGTTCTGAGTCTTTATGTGCCTTTTGGCAAACTCCAAGAGGGCTGTGCTATACCTTTTACTGAGGAGTGGCTTCCTTCTGGCCAATCTACCATAAAAGCCTGATTGGTGGAGTGCTGCAGAGATGGTTGTCCTTCTGAAAGTTTCTCCTGTCTCCACATAGGAACTTTGGACCTCTGTCAGAGTTATCATCGGGTTCTTTGTCACCTCCCTTCTCCCTCGATTGCTCAGTTTGACAGTGTGGCCAGCTCTAGGATGAGTGGTGGTTCCAAACTTCTTCCATTTAAGAATGATGGAGGCCGCTGTGTTCTTGGGGACCTTCAATGCTGCAGAAATGTTTTTGTACCCTTCCTCAGATCTTTGCCTTGACACAATCCTGTCTCAGGAAATCTATGGACCTCATGGCTTGGTTTTTGCTCTGACATGCACAGTCAAATGTTGGAACTTATATAAACAGGTGTGTGCCTTTCCAGATCATGTCCAATCAATTTAATTTACCACAGGCAGACTCCAATTTAAGTTCTAGAAACATCTGAAGGATGATCAATAGAAACAGGATGCCCCTGAGCTCAATTTCAGGTCTCATAGCAAAGGGTCTGAGTACTTATGTAAATAACATATTTATGTTTTAATTTTTTATACATTTGCAAACATAAAAAAAAACAGTTTTCACTTTGTCATTATGGGGTATTGTGTGTAGATTGAAGAGGCTTTTATTTATTTCATCCATTTTAGAATAAGGCTGTAATGTAACAAAATGTGGATAAAATCAATGGGTCTGAATACTTTCTGAATGGAATGTACATACAGTGCCTTGCGAAAGTATTCGGCCCCCTTGAACTTTGCGACCTTTTGCCACATTTCAGGCTTCAAACATAAAGATATAAAACTGTATTTTTTGTGAAGAATCAACAACAAGTGGGACACAATCATGAAGTCGAATGACATTTATTGGATATTTCAAACTTTTTTAACAAATCAAAAATTGAAATATTGGGCGTGGCCTCCACGTGCCTGTATGACCTCCCTACAATGCCTGGCCATGCTCCTGATGTGGTTGGCGGATGGTCTCCTGAGGGATCTCCTCCCAGACCTGGACTAAAGCATCCGCCAACTCCTGGACAGTCTGTGGTGCAACGTGGCATTGGTGGATGGAGCGAGACATAATGTCCCAGATGTGCTCAATAGGATTCAGGTCTGGGGAACGGGCGGGCCAGTCCATAGCATCAATGCCTTCCTCTTGCAGGAACTGCTGACACACTCCAGCCACATGAGGTCTAGCATTGTCTTGCATTAGGAGGAACCCAGGGCCAACCGCACCAGCATATGGTCTCACAAGGGGTCTGAGGATCTCATCTCGGTACCTAATGGCAATCAGGCTACCTCTGGCGAGCACATGGAGGGCTGTGCGGCCCCCCAAAGAAATGCCACCCCACACCATGACTGACCCACCGCCAAACCGGTCATGCTGGAGGATGTTGCAGGCAGCAGAACGTTCTCCACGGCGTCTCCAAACTCTGTCATGTCTGTCACGTGCTCAGTGTGAACCTGCTTTCATCTGTGAAGAGCACAGGGCGCCAGTGGGCGAATTTGCCAATCTTGGTGTTCTCTGACAAATGCCAAACGTCCTGCACGGTGTTGGGCTGTAAGCACAACCCCCACCTGTGGACGTCGGGCCCTCATGGAATCTGTTTCTGACTGTTTGAGAAGACACATGCACATTTGTGGCCTGCTGGAGGTCATTTTGCAGGGCTCTGGCAGTGCTCCTCCTGCTCCTCCGTGCACAAAGCGGAGGTAGCGGTCCTGCTCCTGGGTTGTTGCCCTCCTACGGCCTCCTTCACATCTCCTGATGTACTGGCCTGTCCCCTGGTAGCGCCTCCATGCTCTGGACACTACGTTGACAGCAAACCTTCTTGCCACAGCTTGCATTGATGTGCCATCCTGGATGAGCTGCACTACCTGAGCCACTTGTGTGGGTTGTAGACTCCGTCTCATGCTACCACTAGAGTGAAAGCACCGGCAGCATTCAAAAGTGACCAAAACATCAGCCAGGAAGCATAGGAACTGAGAAGTGGTCTGTGGTTACCACCTGCAGAACCACTCCTTTATTGGGGGTGTCTTGCTAATTGTCTATAATTTCCACCTGTTGTCTATTCCATTTGCACAACAGCATGTGAAATGTATTGTCAGTCAGTGTTGCATCCTAAGTGGACAGTTTGATTTCACAGAAGTGTGATTGACATTGTTACATTGTGAGTTTAAAAGAGTTACATTGTGTTGTTTAAGTGTTCCCTTTATTTTTTTGAGCAGTGTATATTATATTTGACTAAAACATAATCATTTCAAACCTTTCTGACATTTCTATACAACCACGAACAGTACACTGAGTGCACAAAACATTAGGGACACTTGCTCTTTCCATGTAAGTCGCTCTGGATAAGAGCGTCTGCTAAATGACTTAAATGTAAATGTAAATGACATAGATTTCACCTGGATTCACCTGGTCAGTCTATGATCGCGTATTGATGTCACTTGTTAAATCCACTTCAATCAGTGTAGAGGAAGGGGAAGAGACAGGTTAAAGAAGGGTTCTTAAGCCTTGAGACAATTGAGACATGGATTGTGTATGTATGCCATTCCGAGAAGGAGTGTGCAAGAGAAAAGTTTTAACTACGGGCCTTTGAACAGGGTATGGTAGTAGGTGCCAGGCGCACCATTTTGAGTGTGTCAAGAACTGCAACGCTGCTGGATTTTTCACGCTCAACAGTTTCCCCGTGTGTATCAAGAATGATCCACCAACCAAAGTAGGACATCCAGCCAACTTAACACAACTGTGGGAAGCATTGGAGTCAACACGGGACTCTGTGGAACGCTTGACACGCTTTGAAGGTGTTCCTAATGTTTTGTACACTCAGTGTATACTGTATCTCTCTCTGTATGGGAATACTTTGGAACAAATTAAAATCACTTGGAGCTGATTTGCTGGTGTTCTTATAGTCTTATATGTCCAGAAAATTTTAGGGGACAAATAAAGTCCCCCATGGGCCAAATTCGTTCTGCGGGCCGCCAGTTGGGAAACCCTGTTGCTTCTTTAACTTTGTGAATACTGTTTGTTAGCATATAAGAGGTTTAAATGTGTTTAGAAACAAATACGTCTCCAATTTAGCTTTGTTAAGATATAGACTAATATCTTTTTTTTTTACAAGACAAACAAGCTGAGATATGCAAGCCTATCGGGTAGACTAAGCTACTTGAGTTCTTTTCCAGGTAGAGGCCTTTCAAACAAATATTTCTCGGACATCATTTAACCTCATTCAGATGATCACTGTGGCATGTACAAACACACATGCCACACGCACTGTTGTATGTCCCACGTGATCATCGATTGTTGGATCCCTTACTACCAAACATTTTGGTAAAAACAGAAGACAAATTAAATACACACTAAATATATTTTATTGTAAGATAATGTAAACATAATGAGCATTCTAAAATACTACAACCTGTTTTTGATCAAACCTTCATCTGACTGGCCTTTTGGGGATATGCAATAAGAAGGTGTGTCTATTTTAGAATGGGGGACAGGTCACAGGTGGTGAAACAATGGAGTGAGTGGTAAAAGGGAACATACACAAGTTATGTTGCATGAAATAAAAAAATAGGTCTTGAGACATTGTTTATCTTCAAACAAGCACTATCCATAGCCGCAGGAAGGTAAGGTGCTGAGCCTAATGAATCCAATTTAGCGCACAAGGCCTTTATCACTCCTGTATTAGCAGAGCAAAATACTCATCAGCAAAGCGGGGAGAAATTTCAGCACCGCCCCACCCCAAAACATCTTCTCGCCGCCATGGCACTATCAGGTTCACAAGGGAAGAAAAAGTTGAGTAAAAAGAGGCTTGGTTATACATGGAGGGTTGTGTGTGTTTCTGTTCCTGTCACTCTCTAGCACTATTCTCCGTTCTCTCCAGAACCCTTGATGAGGCGCTTGTTGCCCCACACTTAAATACACACACACACAAACACACGCACGGAAGGAGAGAGAAAGCACGAAAAATGGAAGGAGAAAGAGAGAACACTGTTGAAAAACAAGATTAGTATACATGCACACTCACTTTTAACTGGGATATTATAATGTAAAATAAAGATGGGTAAGATGGAGAGTGTGTAATTGTTGAACATTTTTGGCGATTTCTAGACACTATTCTCTTTCCACCTCATCCAGTGGCCGGTTCTTAGGCTGGAGTACAACATGCACTCTTTAATGCTACAGCTGTACCCTGTCATGGAGTAGATGAACACTGAGAGAGACAGAAGGATGACGAGAGATCCTACAACCTTTCAGTTGTGTGATATTTGGTGTGTGTGATGCATGACATCGATCCTCTTGTTGCCGGTGTTTGAAGATGAGGAAGGCATATCTGGGAGTGTTCGTAGGGATCCTGTAGGGGAGCTCACGGGTCTCTGTGGGCTTAGTGTGGACCAGCTAGATCTCCTCTTTCTCTGTGTCCACACACAATCACAATACTGATCAGGCTGTGTGAGTCAGTTGAGGCTCCTCAGAGTGAATTTCAGAAAGTAAAAATGGTTAAACATTTAATCCTTTTTATATACAACTATACTAAATATATTCACGTCACAAAATAAGTGATTAAAACATGCTGTTTCGGAATTAAATATCATCTTGTCCATCCAATCAAACGATCAGAGAATAAGAGCACCTCCTCTCAGCTGCCCACTCCACTGAGGCTAGGAAACATTGTCACCACCGATAAATCCATGATAATCGAGAATTTCAATAAGCATTTTTCTATGGCTGACCATCCTTGCCACCTGGCTACCCCAATCCCGGCCAACAGCTCCACCCCCCCCCCCCCCCCCACAGCTACTTGCCCAAGCCTTCCCAGCTTCTCCTTCACCCAAATCCAGATAGCAGATGTTCTGAAAGAGCTGCAAAATCTGGACCCGTACAAATCAGCCGGGCTAGACAATCTGGACCCTCTCTTCCTAAAATTATCCACCGCCATTATTGCAACCCCTATTACTAGTCTGTTCAAACTCTCTTTCATATCGTCCGAGATTCATCAAGATTGGAAAGCTGCGGTGGTCATCCCCCTCTTCAAAGGGGGTGACACTCTAGACCCAAACTGTTACAGACCTATATCCATCCTGCCCTGCCTTTCTAAAGTCTTTGAAAGCCAAGTTAACAAACAGATCACCGACCATTTCGAATCCCACCGTACCTTCTCTGCTGTGCAATCCAGTTTCCGAGCTGGTCACGGGTGCACCTCAGCAACGCTCACGGTCCTAAAAGATATCATAACCGCCATAGATAAAAGACAGTACTGTGCAGCCATCTTAAATCGACCTGGCCAAGATTTTCGACTCTGTCAATCACCGCATTCTTATCGGCAGACTCAACAGCCTTGGTTTCTTAAATGACTGCCTCGCCTGGTTCACCAACTACTTCTCAGACATAGTTCAGTTGACCGGGGTAGGGGTAGGCAGGTGGAAAGCATGGCCAGCTGTAGAAAAAAATTGAAATTCTCAATTATCGTGGATTTATCGGTGGTGGCAGTGTTTCCTAGCCTCAGTGCAGTGGGCAGCTGGGAGGAGGTGCTCTTATTCTCCATGGACTTTACAGTGTTACAGTTTCTGCTACAGGTTGCAAATTTCTGTTTGAAAAAGCTAGCCTTAGCTTTCCTAACTGCCTGTGCATATTGGTTCCTAACTTTCCTGAAAAGTTGCATATCACTGGGGGTATTTGACGCTAGTGCAGTACGCCACAGGATGGGCAAAAGCAGTCAGGTCTGGAGTGAACTAAGGGCTATATCTGTTCCTGGTTCTACATTTTTTTGAACGGGGCATGCTTATTTAAGATGGCGAGGAAGGCACTTTTAAAGAATAACCAGGCATCCTCTACTGACGGGATGAGGCCAATATCCTTCCAGGATACTCAGGCCAAGTCAATCAGAAAGGCCTTCTCGCTGAAGTGCTTTAGGGAGCATGTGAAAGTGATGAGGGGTGGTCATTTGAGCGCAGACCCATTACGGATGCAGGCAATGAGGCAGTAATCGCTGAAATCTTGGTTGAAGACAGCAGAGGTGTATTTGGAGGGCAAGTTGGTTAGGATGATATCTATGAGGGTGCCCATGTTTATGGATTTGGGGTTGTATCTGGTAGGTTCATCGATGATTTGTGTGAGATTGAGGGCATCAAGCTTAGATTAGTTTAGATCAAGCTTAGGGTGTAAAGCATGTCCCAGTTTAGGTCACCGAGCAGCACGAGCTCTGAAGGGAGGCAATCAGTTCACATACGGTGTCCAGGGCACAGCTGGGGGCAGAGGATGGTCTATAGCAAGCGGCAACGGTGAGAGACTTGTTTCTGGAAAGGTGGATTTTTAGAAGTAGAAGCTCGAATTGTTTAGGCACAGACCTGGATAGTATGACAGAACTCTGCAGGCTATTAGGACTAGAGGCTCTACAGTGAAATAAGACAATAATCACTAACCAGAACAGCAATGGACAAGGCATATTGACATTAGGGAGAGGCATGCATAGCCGAGTGATCATAGGGGTCCAGTGAGTAGCTAAGCTGGCTGGAGACACGACGATTCAAACAGCTAGCGGGCCAGGGCTAGCAAGCTAGCAGTCTAGTCTCCTTGTGCGGGGACATCCTTGTGCGGTTATAGGTATAGTGGCCCAAGAAAGATCTTTAAGCCACAAGACACATTTTAAATGGTTTTCACCTGCATCTCTTTTTTTTATTGATTTGTTGTGTAGAACCACTTTTTCTTGTGCTGTAACTTGTTCTTTGTAGTATATGTCTAATTAAATCCATTATTGACGTGTGCTATATGGTTATATGTTGCCCCCTACAGGTGACAATGGAGTTTGGTTTGGACAAAAGGCACCAGGCTCTTACGGGCCTGGCATTCCCTTTACAGGAGGAGGCCAAACGCTCTGAAGCAACTCAAACAGAAACGTATCAACTCCGTACAGCTGGTGAGCTGGCCTCACATAACAAATATACAAAACAAATCTTTTTCCTTCGCTTGTGGACTTCAGTGAACAACAAAACAGCTTTCTGTGACCAGACGCTAAAACTTCTCCAAGTGAAACCTTCATCAAATCAAATCAAAGTTTATTTGTCACGTGCCCCAACTACAACAGGTGTAGTAGACCTTACAGTGAAATGCTTACTTACAGGCTCTAACCAACAGTGCAAAAAAGGTATTAGATGAACAATAGGTAAGTAAAGAAATAAAAACAACAGTAAAAAGACAGTGAAAAATAACAGTAGCGAGGCTACATACAGGTACCGGATAGTTGTGCTGATTAAGGTAGTATGTACATGTACAGTCGTGGCCAAAAGTTTTGAGAATGACACAAATATTAATTTTCACAGTCTGCTGCCTCAGTTTGTATGATGGCAATTTGCATATACTCCAATTTGATAAGATTAGTGCCAATTTTCCCCTGCCCCACATTTGAGAACCACTGTACTAACCCCTCTCTCTGCTTGATTCCACTCTCTCTCTCTCTGTCTCCTCTACTTCCTCCTGAATGCATTGCAGCCTGCCTCAGCCTCACCACTGAGTGCCACATCACTCTATCTCAGGAGCCGACTCTCTGTAAAGCAAAGTAATTATGAGAACTTAGTGGCCTATGTTTTTCTTTAACATAAACGTCTAACTCCATCATTCTAGCTGGCTAATTAATACTAGCCAAAGTCTTTCAACCTTTTTTTAAATATAGATTTTTTTAATTTCACCTTTATTTAACCAGGTAGCCGAGTTGAGAACAAGTTATCAATTACAACTGTGACCTGGCCAAGATAAAGCAAAGCAGTTCGAGACATACAATAACACAGAGTTACACATGGAACAAACAAACATACAGTAGAAAAAGTCTATATACAGTGTGTGCAAATGAGGTAAGATAAGGGAGGTAAGGCAATAAATAGGCCATGGTGGAGAAGTAATTACAATATAGCAATTAAACACTGCAGCGATAGATGTGCAGAAGATGAATGTGCAAGTAGATACTGGGGTGCAAAGGAGCAAGATAAATAAATAAATACAGTACGGGGATGAGGTAGGTAGTTGGATGGGCTATTTACAGATGGGCTATGTACAGGTGCAGTGATCTGTGAGCTGCTCCGACAGCTGGTGCTTAAAGTTAGTGAGGGAGATATGAGACTCCAGCTTCAGTGACTTTTGCAGTTTGTTCCAGTCATTGGCAACAGAGAACTGGAAGGAAAGGCGGCCAAAGGAAGAATTGGCTTTGGGGGTGATCAGTGAAATATACCTGCTTGAGTGCGTGCTACGGGTGGGTGCTGCTATGGTGACCAGTGAGCTGAGATAAGGCGGGGCTTTACCTAGCAAAGACTTGTAGATGACCTGGAGCCAGTGGGTTTGGCAAAGAGTATGAAGTGAGGTCCAGCCAACGAGAGCGTACAGGTTTCAGTGGTGGGTAGTGTATGGGGCTTTGGTGATAAAACGGATGGCACTGTGATAGACTGCATCCAATTTCTTGAGTAGAGTGTTGAAGGCTATTTTGTAAATGACATCGCCGAAATCGAGGATCGGTAGGATGGTCAGTTTTACGAGGGTATGTTTGGCAGCATGAGTGAAGGATGCTTTGTTGCGAAATAGGAAGACGATTCTAGATTTAATTTTGGATTGGAGATGCGTGTGGGTCTGGAAGGAGAGTTTACAGTCTAACCAGACACCTAGGTATTTGTACACATGTTCTAAGTCAGAACCGTCCAGAGTAGTGATGCTAGACAGGCGGGCAGGTGCGGGCAGCGATCGGTTGAAGAGCATGCATTTAGTTTTACTTGCATTTAAGAGCAGTTGGAGGCCACGTTACTGCAATAGAAGTCTCTGCCGGCAGCTAGCCACCTGGCTGATGGTTTTAAAATTGCCTTTGGTCCGGCCTCTCACAAACACACTGTCAGCAGCCTCTGTAGTTGCCTACTTGAGCTGACTCCAAGCTGGGGTAGTTTGTTTCGCGTCTCTAAAAAAGGTCAATTCAGGAGGCAAATCCGGGGGACACAAGCGAACATAATGAACCACTGTTCATGATTCCACTTGTTCGCAAATAGGCATGCGCAATTAGAAATGTCAGATCAAGAATATAAGCGTTCTGAGCTTTGATCACCCCTGGGAGAAATATTAAATGTTGACTCGTAATTGACCTTCTTTATTGTGTACGAAATATACACTACCGTTCAAAAATTTGGGGTCACTTAGAAATGTCCTTGTTTTTGGTTTGGTTGTTTTGTACTAACGCGTGTGTTCTAGGGAGTTCTAGCTTGTTGACTGTAACGTTAATATGGTGACCCCGATGTAGGTTGTGTAGTGGTTAGTGGTTATGGTATGAAGGTTTCACTTGGAGAAGTTTTAGCGGCTGGTCACAGAAAGCTGTTTTGTTGTCACTGAAGTCCACAAGCGAAGGGAAAATATTTGTTTTATGTGTTTGTTATGTGAGGCCAGCTCACCAGCTGTATGGAGTTGATACGTTTCTGCTTGAGTTGCTGCAGAGAGAGCTTGACCTCCACCTGTAAAGGGAATGCCAGGCCCATAAGAAAAAAAAGAGATGCAGGTGAAAACCTTTGTATAAAATGTGTCTTGTGGCTTAAAGATGAGGAGCAAGTAATGTTCTGTCAAAGTTTTACAGCACTGAGCAGATTTCAGGTCTGCTGAGCGCAAACTTGAACGTTGTGTGAACACTGAGGCTGTACAGTTTTAACAGTGGCCAAGTGGCCTAATGTGGCTATTTGATCATAATGTAGGCCTACTGGGGAGGCCTACCATCAAAAACAATAGAGAAACTGCATCCCATAACATATTAACATGGAAATAGCTGTTCTGTCATTCAGCCTAAAGTAGCAGCCAACGTGTGGTGTACAATGTAGGCCTACATTCCATGAGACTTTTGAAATAAGAAAAACATGCAGGAATAAACATTAACCTGTTTATCCACTCGTCCTTCAGACAAGGAGGTGACTGAAAATGGTGTTGTGTTGTTTGATGCAAGAAACCACTTACAAAATAAAATGCATTATTATTCCCACACGATTATTACAGAGAATAAGACAAATTATGCTACCCTCTGCCTCTTGGCTACTTAGCTTATTCAAACCTGTCTCAAAATACAACACTGCCCCTTTAAGACATAAAAAATGTATTTACCTAACTAGCTTTTCAAAAATGTCTAGAAATGTATGCGTTTTGTGCTCTTGTAGGAAGCAATCCCTCCCTCCTCTATAACTGGGCTAATAAGTCACTAACTAGCAAAGGATATGAACAAAATGTGCACACGTGGCTACATGCAGCTCTTGCTTTGATCTCAAAACAAGCACATCTACTCATGACCACAGCTGTAAACTCAGTCCAGTTCAAAGTAAACAGTACAGATCCATATATGGCAAGGGTCTATTTGCATATAGGCCTAATGCAGCTCTGATTGGTTATGTCGCACCGGTCTGTGTAGAGAATGGGTTGAGTCTTGAGTGTCAATGCAATAGAATCCCACTCCGATGCCTTCTGCCTATAAACAAAATCTCTTGCATAGTTCATTTTTTTCAGGATGTTGCATTGAAAGTGTCTAATATTGCGTTGATTTGATCACAATTCCCCCAGTAAAGGGAAATTTGATTGTGTTAACTAACAGGGAAAACTCTAGAAAGTTGAGTGAAATTCAATCTCGCGCTTCTATCAATGGGCTGATCCAGTATTTCTTCTGCACGCCAGTCCCCGGAGCTGCGAGAAAGTCCTGGGGCTACTGTGCGCCCGCACGCAGTTTAGAGGGAACATTGGGGAGCAAGCCTCTCTTCAAAAGTCTTCAGTACCGAATTATAGATGAGAAGGAGGGACACTCGTCCGCTGGGAGTGTCGCTTAGCCTTCTATGCTCATCCTCACATTGCAAACATACTTGCACACGTACAGACACACACACATACACCTGAAACAGTTGGCATGCATACCCACACAGACGCACGCAAAGACACAAAATACACACATGTGAAAAGACAGAGAAGAACCATAACTTACCCATACAACCTTGTCCTGGATGGCATATTACAGAGGCAAACCCATGTGGCTGACTACATGTACTACACATCATACCAAAGGTATAACAAATATTTTACAGCACTGGCCTACATCATATATGGGTAATACATAATATACTGGTGGATATTTGGCACACACACTCCTCTTGGCTTTACCTCTGTGATTTGTATTCGCTGCAGCTCCTGCTCCGCTACTGTGAGAGGTGCAGGGGTGGAGCAGCAGGACACGTGACACAGGTACCCCTGGAAACACAGGTCTTCCTGTGGACACAGGAAACAGGAGTACACAGCCCAAGGTTCTATACATTATTCAACAGAGCCCCCCCTATTCTACCACAGGTACACTGTACAGGATGTGCACGCACACATATCGTTTTCAACCAATGAAAAACACCAGTTGAAGTACATTAGCCGTAAAACACTTTAATACTTTCTGAATAAACAGTACAAAATAAAACAAATATTGAATTCCCAATAAAATGTGTCTCCGCAGTTAAAATGCATACTTGATTGGAGTTGTCACTGTATTAAAAAGTTAAAAGGTCATAATGGTCTGCTAATTAATACATTGTAGCACCTTGCTCAGAATCACAGTTGAAAAAAACGAAATATATATAAACAAGTGTTTGTCAGTAGTACACCACAGGTATTCTCTACTTATAAAAACTTTTCAACAAGCACCTATCACAGTGGACAATAACTACTGTCTCCCACAGCTCTAGTGATTCCCTCATGTAACCTTCCCCATTTGGCAAATAAATCAGTTTACAGAGTGACAGTTCTCCTCGTGGTTAATCGTCAGTGGAATCCCTTTCACCAATGCCTTAATGTGCCTACAATTTCATATTAGAGTAGTGTTCGGTCTATGTATACTCAGAAACATGAAAGGAGAAAGGCATCCTGGGTAATGATGATGACAGTTTGTCTCTGTGGTCCCACACCTTTATCAGTCTCCTACACAGGGAAGCCAGAACGCCTGCAAAGAGAGAAAGAGAGAGCGTGTGGTAGATTTTGGCAGGGTCAAATTAGAGACAATGAATGCGTGTCTAAGAATGGTTGTGTGGGTGTGTTTAGGCTGATGAAAGTGTGTGTCTCACCATATTGGAGCAGGCGCTGGCAAACGTCATGTATTTAGGGTTAAACTGCAGTGTGTTGATTGGTCCTGAATGCTTCCCGTCCAGAACTGCTATTTTCATCCCACTCTCTGTACTCCACACATGGACCCTCCCATCCTCTGAACCTGGGGCATAAAGGACAACATGAGGGTTAGGTGGTTATGGATTGGGGGAGAACATTTTGACAAACATATGGACTGATAGGCAGAGTAATAATATCAGTTCATTTGGGTCAAATGGGTAATTGGTGACTCTGGAATTGGCTTGAGTGCTTCAGACTTGAAATTGTGTTGAGTTGTTCTGCTTTGGTAGATCAGGGAGGGCTGGGTAAGACAGTCTAGTTTGCTAAGTCCTAATGTTGGGAATTGGAGGTGTCGGGCTTACCAATCATGACAAAGTCTGAGTCTGGGGTGAAGCAGGCCTCCAATGAAATGCCTTTACTGTTGTTGTAGCCCTACAGGACACACAGGGGAGACACGTTTGATTCAGCCAGTCCGAAAACAACTATGTATTTACTAGACACAGCTATGTGCATCACAGGATGCCGCTGAGCGGAGAACGGCTAATAATGATGGCGGGAACACATGGAAACCAGGTGTTTGATGTATTTGATACCATTCCACTAATTCCGCTCCAGACATTACCACGAGCCCGTTCTCCCCAATTAAGGTGCTAACAACCTCCTGTGACGTGCATACTTGTAGATATGTGTGTGAAGAATATGAACTTCCGGTCTATCAGTGCAGTAACGGTTCTCTCACTGAGAAAGTGTGCAGCACGGATCCATTGAAGGCATCTAGGATCCGAATAGCACCCCCGTTGGTAGAGATGAGAATCTGCTTGCCGTCCCTGCTGAACTTCAGTCCAGTCCACTCACAGACACGGCTAAACAGAGTCTCAAAAGAGGCGAATGGGCCCTGAACACAAGTAAACAACAAATCACCACAGCAACTCACAACTGAGGGCGATCATCATACACATTTTGTAACGGTAAAACCACACACACACACTACCAGTCAAAAGTTTGGACACACCTACTCATTCCAGGGTTTTACTATTTTCTACATCAAAACTATGAAATAACACATATGGAATCGTGTAATAACCAAAAAAGTGTTCAACAAATCAAAATACATTTGATGTTTGAGACTTTTCAAAGTAGCCGCCCTTTGCTTTGATTGATGACCACTTCAAATCAAATCGGATTTGTCACATGCGCCAAATACAACAGGTGTAGGTAGACCTTACAGTGAAATGCTGAATACAAGCCCTTAACGAACAATGCAGTTAAGAAAAATACCAACAAAAAAAGAAATAAAAGTAACAAATAATTCAAGAGCAGCAGTAAAATAACAATAGTGAGGCTATATACAGGGGGTACCAGTTAGTCGAGGTAATTGAGATAATGTGTACATGTAGGTAGAGTTATTAAAGTGACTATGCAGAGATAATAAACAGAGAGCAGCAGCAGCGCAAAAGGGGGGAGGGCAATGTAAATGGTCAGTGATTTACCCTCTGTAGCGCCTTGCAGTCAGAGGCATAGCAGTTACTACACCAGGCAGTGATGCAACCAGTCAGGATGCTCTCGATGGTGCAGCTGAAGAACTTTTTAAGGATCTGAGGATCCATGCCAAATCCTTTCAGTCTCCTAAGGGGGAATAAGTTTTGTTGTGCCGTCTTCACGATTGTCTTCGTGTGCTTGGACCATGTTAGTTGGTTGGTGATGTGGACACCAAGGAACTTGAAGCTCTCAACCTGCTCCACTGCAGCCCCATTGATGAGAATGGGGGCGTGCTCGGTCCTCATTTTCCTGTAGTCCACAATCAAATCCTTTGTCTTGATCACGTTGAGGGAGAGGTTGTTATTCTGGCACCACCTGGCCAGGTCTCTGACCTCCTCCCTATAGGCTGTCTCGTCGTTGTCGGTGATCAGGCCTACCACTGTTGTGTCGTCTGCAAACTTAATGATGGTGTTGGAGTCGTGCCTGGCCATGCAGTCGTGGATGAATAGGGAGTACAGGAGGGGACTGAGCACGCACCCCTGAGGATCAGCATGGCAGATGTGCTGTTACCTACCCTTACCACCTGGGGGCGGCCTGTCAGGAAGTCCAGGATCCAGTTGCAGAGGGAGGTGTTTAGTCCCAGGGTCCTTGATAGGTGAGGATTGTCTGTTAATTGAATGATTAGAATATTCCGCCCTGAAACATATAATTGTATGGAATTGATTAGAATGTATGAAATCATAATCAATAAACGTGTAGTCCGTCAGAATTAGGGTAAAACAATATGCCTGTATGGTATTTTAAACACCGACTGTCTGAGCTTGGTGCCGACCTGACTAGAGATTTGGGAGAGAACGGGGAGTACGTCTCAAGGACAAAGTCACTATCTCTGTCGGCTGGGAAGTGAGACAGACAGTGTGTGTGTGTATGTTTGTGTGTATGTTTGTGTGTATGTGTGTGCGTATGTTTGTGTGTATGCGTGTGCGTATGTTTGTGTGTATGCGTGTGCGTATGTTTGTGTGTATGTGTGGGCGTGAGAAGTCAGTATAAAATGAATTGATTTGTATTCTTGACTTCAGAACGTTCCGTGAATAAACCTTTGACTATTTAGCTGGGCCTCCGTCTATTTCATTCGACCAGGATCTTACAAATTCTGGTTTGCAGACTGAGAGTAATATAATTAAATTGGGTGATGTACCTGGAGAACATAATTCTCTTATCAGGCCTTAGCTTAGTGATGAGCTTTGAGGGCACTATGGTGTTGAACGCTGAGCTGTAGTCAAAGAATAGCATTCTCACATAGGTGTTCCTTTTGTCCAGCTTGAAAAGGGCAGTGTGGAGTGCAATAGATCTGTTGGGGTGGTATGCAAATTGGAGTGTGTCTAGAGTTTCTGGGATAATGGTGTTGATGTGAGCCATGACCAGCCTTTCAAAGCACTTCATGGCTACAGACGTGAGTGCTACGGGTCGGTAGTCATTTGGGAAGGTTACCTTAGTGTTCTTGGGCACAGTGACTATGGTGGTCTGCTTGAAACATGTTGGTATTACAGACTCAGACAGGGAGAGGTTGAAAAATGTCAGTGAAGACACTTGCTAGTTGGTCAGCGCTTGCTCGGAGTATGCGTCCTGGTAATCCTTCTGGCCCTGCGGCCTTGTGAATGTTGAGCTGTTTGAAGGTCTTACATTGGCTACAGAGCATGTGATCACACAGTTGTTCGGAACAGCTGATGCTCTCATGCATGTTTCAGTGTTACTTGCCTCGAAGCGAGAATCGAAGTCATTTAGCTTGTCTGGTAGGCTCGTATCACTGGGCAGCTTGCGGCTGTGCTTCCCTTTGTAACATGTAATAGTTTGCAAGCCCTGCCACA
Source organism: Oncorhynchus masou masou (assembly GCF_036934945.1). Classification (NCBI taxonomy): domain Eukaryota; kingdom Metazoa; phylum Chordata; class Actinopteri; order Salmoniformes; family Salmonidae; genus Oncorhynchus; species Oncorhynchus masou. The sequence continues at coordinate 46,674,698 of NC_088216.1, read as the reverse complement.
TAAGACAAGCGTTGGAGCCGATGTAGTAAGATTCGATCTTAGTCCTGTATTGACGCTTTGCCTGTTTGATGGTTGATCGGAGGGCATAGCGGGATTTCTTATAAGCTTCCGGGTTAGAGTCCCGCTCCTTGAAATCGGAAGCTCTACCCTTTAGCTCACTGAGGATGTTGCCTATAATCCATAGCTTCTGGTTGGGGTATGTACGTACAGTCACTGTAGGGACGATGTCATCGATGCACTTATTGATGAAGCCAGTGACTGATGTAGTGTACTCCTTAATGCCATCTGAAGAATCCCAGAAAATATTCCAGTCTGTGCTAGCAAAACAGTCCTGTAGTTTTGCATCTGCTTCATGTGACCACTTTTTTATTGACCGAGTCACTTGGGCTTCCTGCTTAAGTTTTTGCTTGTAAGTAGGAATCAGGAGGATAGAATTATGGTCAAATTTGCCAAATGGAGAGCGAGTGAGAGCTTTGTACATGTCTCTGTGTGCGGAGTAAAGGTGGTCTAGAGTTTTTCCCCCTCTGATTGCACATTTAACATGCTGGTAGAAATGAGGTCAAACGGATTTTAGTTCCCCTGCATTAAAGTCCCCGGCCACTAGGAGCGCCACCTCTGGATGAGCGGTTTACTGTTTTCTTATGGTCATATACAGCTCAGTGCAGTCTTTGTGCCAGCATCGGTTTGTGGTGGTAAATAGACAGCTATGAAGAATATAGATTAAAACTCTTGGTAGATAGTGTGGTCTACAGCTTATCATGATCTACTCTAGCCCAGGCGAGCAAAACCTTGAGACTTCCTTAGATATCGTGCACCAGCTGTTATTTACGAATATACATAGAACGCCACCCCTTGTCTTACCAGAGGCGGCTGTTCTATCCTGACGATAGTGTATAACCCGCCAGCTGTATGTTATTCATGTCGTTGTTCAGCCACGACTCTGTGAAACATAAGATATTACAGTTTTTAATGTCCTGTTGGTAGGATATACGTGCTTGTAGTTCGTCCACTTTATTATCCAACGATTGTACATTGGCCAATAGCACCGATGGTAAAGGCAGATTAGCCACTCGTGGCTGGATCCTCACAAGGCACCCCGATCTCCTTCTGCGATATCGCCATCTCTTTCTCCTGCGAATGATGCAGATGAGGACCTTGTCGGGTGTCTAGAGTAAATCCCTCTCATCCGACTCATTAAAGAAAGATTATTTGTCCAGTTCAAGGTGAGTAATTGCTGTTCTGATGTCCAGAAGCTCTTTTCGGACAAAAGAGACAGTAGCAGCAACATTATGTACAAAATAAGTTACAAACAATGCGGAAAAAATAAAAATAATGGCACGGTTGGTTAAGAGCCCATAAAACGGCAGCCATCCCCTCCGGCATCCATCTCATCTTTGCACACTCTCGGCATTCTCTCAACAGGTGTGCCTTGTTAAAAGTTAATTTGTAGAATTTATTTCCTTCTTAATGTGTTTGAGCCAATCAGTTGTTTTGTGACAAGGTAGAGGTGGAATACAGAAGATAGCCCTATTTGGTTAAAGACAAGGTCCGTATTATGGCAAGAACAGCTCAAATAAGCAAAAGAAACGACAGTCCATCATTACTTTAAGACATGAAGGTCAGTGAATTCGGAAAATTTCAAGAACTTTGAAAGTTTCGTCAAGTGCAGTCGCAAAAACCATCAAGCGCTATGATGAAACTGTCTCTCATGAGGACTGCCACGGGAAAGGAGGACCCAGAGTTCCCACTGCTGCAGAGGATAAGTTCATTCGAGTTACCAGCCTCAGAAATTGCAGCCCAAATAAATGCTTCACAGAGTTCAAGTAACAGACACATCTCAATATCAACTGTTCAGAGAAGACTGCGTGAATCAGGCATTCATGGTTGAAATGCTGCAAAGAAACCACTACTAAAGGACACCAAAAAGAAAAAGAGACTTGCTTAGGCCAAGAAACACGAGCAATGGACATTAGACAGGTAGAAATCTGTCCTTTGGTCTGATGAGTCCTAATTTCAAATTTTTGGTTCCAACCACCGTGTCTTTGTGAGACGCAGAGTAGGTGTACGGATGATCTCCGCATGTGTGGTTCCCACCATGAAGCATGGAGGAGGTGTGATGGTGCTTTGCTGGTGACACTGTCAGTGATTTATTTAGAATTCAAGGTACACTTAACCAGCAAGGCTACCACAGTATTATGCAGCGATAAGCCATACCATCTGGTTTGCGCTTAGTGGGACTATCATTTGTTTTACAACTGGACAATGACCCAAAACACACCTCCAGGCTGTGTAAGGGCTATTTGACCAAGAAGGAGAGTGATGGAGAGCTGCATCAGATGACCTGGCCTCCACAATCACCCAACCTCAACCCAATTGAGATGGTTTGGGATGAGTTGGACTGCAGAGTGAAGGAAAAGCAGCCAACAAGTGCTCAGCATATGTGGGTACTTCTTCAAGACTGTTGGAAAAGCATTCCAGGTGAAGCTGATTGAGAGAATGCCAAGAGTGTGCAAAGCTGTCATCAAGGCAAAGGGTGGCTACTTTGAAGAATCTAAAATATATTTTGGTTTGTTTAATAGTTTTTCAATTACTACATGATTCCATATGTGTTATTTCATAGTTTTGATGTCTTCACTATTATTCTACACTGTAGAATATGAATGAGTAGGTGTCCAAACGTTTCACTGGCACTGTACATACATAATAAACAAATAGTACATTACAAACACTAATACATTTCACACACATTTTCAATGTTACCTTGTCAAAGGAGCGGAGGTCGTACAGTTTAATCGCCTCAGAATCGACCCCAGCAGCGAATATCAGGCCCTCGGGGTCATAGGAGCAAACAGGCTTCCCCAAAGGATTAGTAAGACCCTAAGACAAAGAAACACACATTTCAAGGCCTGTTACATGATATAAAATACATTGATATGTCTTTTCCCAAGCTCATCTAAAGAGCGCAGTGAAAGAATTGTGGCTTCTAAAGGCTGCTCTTAATCACCTGACAGTTTGGAGAGCGCAGGTCCCAGAGTCGTATGGTCATATCCAAGGAACCAGAGATAAATGTGTCATCCACCGGTGACATGGAGAGAGCAACAACCCTGGCAACATCCACACAGTGTGTAATCAATGTTAGTGCCCAAACAACCATTAACTGTATATGAATCCCTCAAAAGTGTTGTCTCACCTATCAGTGTGCCCAGGGAAGTAGCGGATGTACTTGTTGTCAGTGAGAGACAGGTATCGGATGGTATCTGGATGAGTCACAGAAAAGACATGAGTGAGGTTATACTTTTGTAAAACTGACACAGACACGTGTTTCATTTAATTTAACGGAAGCAGCCCATCATGTTTTTAGCATCTTTGCGCCCCACTTTATAATTGGGGCGGCAGTGTAGCCTAGTGGTTAGAGTGTTGGACTAATAACAGAAAGGTTGCAAGTTCAAATCCCCGAGCTGACAAGGTACAAATCTGTCGTTCTGCCCCTGAACAAGGCAGTTAACCCACTGTTCCGAGGCCGTCATTGAAAATAAGAATTTGTTCTTAACTGATTTGCCTTGTAAAATAAATATTTTTTTAAATACAGGGAAAACACTGCACACAATAACATACCATGTTGGCTTGACTGCTTTGTTTATTAGGCTGTGTTTACACAGGCAGGCCAATTCTAATATTGTTTTCACTCGTTGGTATTCTATCCAATCCGATCAGCCCTGAAAATGATCTGCTGTAAAAATATCTTATGTGATTGGTCAAAAGACCAACTGGTGGAAAAAATATCATAATTGGGCTGCCTGTGTAAACGCAGCATTAGAGCTGTTCAACTTCCAGAAATTCCTACCATCTAGTTTGTTGGAGCTGTAGACCACTGTGTTGGCATCCCCATGTGTATACCGGATAAGGTCTACTCCGTACTTCTTACTGTACAGGGTCCGTATTGGTCTGAAGTGGGGTGAGGCCAGAAGGGGACATGATGACACAAGACAATTTAACAACACGTTACATTAAAGCTTCGTTTGATTCTCTCTCATTCACAGTAACTTATGTCAAAGTTATACATGTTGTGGTTATGTAATGCAATGTGTTTCCGTTTGTTTTCTTCTAATAAAATAATATTCATTCTATGCCAACTATTTGTATTTAAACTGTACAGTATTATTAACCATGCCTTGATGGGTGTATAATTTTCCAGCCTTGGATTATAATTGTAATAAAACATTAATTATTATATTTTCGGACACCTTTTTTGCCCACTTGAACAATCGACCTCCATGTGGGACTTGAGCTCGGGGAAGTTCCCAAACAACAGGCCCCACACATAGAAAATGTGTCTTCTAGCCAGTTTTGTGCACGTATAGGTTACGGTATGCAAACTGCAGCCGATGAAACAAGATTAATTGTGCTCACTTTCCTTCCTGACAGTCATATAAAACAATGGAGTCGTCGTCGCTACTAGATATTGCACTCTCGCCGTTCGAGCTGTAGTCCACACAGTTGACTTTCTGCGAATTCTCCCGGAATGTCCTTGCAACCCTAAAACTTCGCAACACGCTGTCCGTAATCTTCATCTCGGCAGCCGCAGAATTTGGACATCAATCAATGTTATTTTTCGAGGACAGAATGGTGGACTGACATCTCAGCAAAATGTATTGACAAATCGGAATTTGCAGGCTGGCCCATTGAATGTGGGCCATGTGTGGTGTGTCGTGAACAATATTAGCTTGAGCATCAATAGTGGAATCTGCGGGTTGACTTCAAAATAAAAGTTCCCATGACATCTGCTGCATACTCAAAAATAATTGAATCATGCCACACTTGAACTAGAATATTAAACCAAATTGAAATGTTATTTAAATTCAACAAACATTAATAATGAGTTAATTTCCCACATGTAAAGTCCTTCTATAAGCGCTACAATGGTAATGTTTGTGTAAACTCTTCACAGTTGTGTTCTGTGGGTGCCAAGATTCATAGGTATGGCGCCAATATTGATGAAAACTCAGTACATAAATGTATAAATATGCCCCAATGCAATTCTGAAGTCTGATACATCCACAGTGCAATTTCAACTGATGTGTTATTTTTTCAAATGAACAAATTATTGTATTTTGTTGAATACATATATATATATACATATATATATACACACATATATATATATATACATATATATATACATATATATATGTACATATATATATATATATATACATATACATATATATATATATATATAACATGCCATTGGCAACCTTGTTAAGCTTGATCTAGTCTGTCATGATTCCACTATTTGTATCAGTTTACATGTTGCAATGAGGGACTTTTAATTTGAAAGCAAACCACCGATTCCACTATTTTTGTTCACGATAATGTGGTTCATGACACGTGTGCCCACTGACTGAATATAATGTTCCCAAAACGATTAGCCTCAACTCCAAAATAACTATGCATTATGAAAGTATTTGCGTATCCTATTCGCACATTGCATAGCTCAAACTGGATATCCACTCAGCTGCAGCATTTTTAACGTTGTAGATTCATTCACGTCTTTGTGCGAATCTGGAAAAAGGGAAGTCAATATACATAATTTCCGGTGTGAAGAAATCAACCACCACTATGGCGCCATCCAGTGTTTTCAGCTTCAGACACAAGCCGACATGTAGGCTAGTTGTCATAAACAACTACAGGACGGGAACGCTGACTTGTAATAATGATGTTATAAGCACATGTCAAACGCTAATTCGCTCAGGGAGAACGAGCAATATTTTTCACATATCGAGGGGAGCACCAGCACCAGGGTCTGACTGTGACAAGAGACCGAATCTGAGACCTATCGACCTTCACGCAAAATTCGCCTGGAAAAGCAGAAAGGAAAGGCAACTGGTGGTGGGTCAGAAGAGACTCCCTTATCCTCGGTGTCATATGCTAGTCGACTAGTATTTTTTTAATGCATTTTTAAAATTTAACTAGGCAAGCCAGTTAAGAGCAAATTCTTATTTCAAATGACGGCCTACTCCAGCCAAACCCGGACGACGCTGGGACCATTGTGCGCCGCCCTATGGGACTCCCAATCGCGGCCGGATGTGATACAGCCTGGATTCGGACTAGGTACTGTAGTGACGCCTCTTGCACAATGCAAGACCGCTACGCCACTCGGGAGCCTGGTATGTGATTGTGGCAAGTGTCCCCACTGCCAAAAGAGGTTCATCGAGCTGCGACAGTTCACTCAGCAGCTGAGTAATATTCACCCCAACGTTCTGGCCAAGCACCTTCAAAGAGGTCTGATTCTCCCACACCCAGAGCTCGCTGTCATCAATAAGCCATATGGAGCTTCTGCTCAAGGTATTGGGTGTTGAGGCAATGTATTTACACGCATATTACATTATGGTACATAAGGCTTATATGGTCAAACACACAGTCAAGGATTATATAATGAAAGAGATTGTTCATTTGAGTGTCACTTGTAAAAAAAAATGTATATATACCCTAATACCCTGAAGTGTTTTCAAAAATCACTGTGATTTAAATCCAATAATCTTCCCCCTAAATGGGTCAAAGGAATATCATGGACGTCTTCCAGTCCTTGCCAAGGTGATGGCTGGCATGAGGGCTGAGCCCCACTCCCAGCTGGAAGTCCGCCTTGGATTGGACAAGGAGACAACAGAGACACTCTTGATGGCAAGGACTGATGAAGCACTGGACTATGTACAAAACCTCCACAAAAAACACCAAGTGGAGAGGAAATACTGGTGTGTGGATGTCTGTGTTTAGAGATTTATTTTAAGATAAGGACCCAGGCAGCACATCATATGGCATAGAGTTTTTGTAATGACCCTGCTGTTGACAACTCGCTCCCTAGTATTCTTGGAGCAGCGGTGATGTGTCTGTCTGGCTCTGGACCCAAGGGTTTTTGAGCTCAATTCACACCTCAAATCTATTTTTTGGGTTGCATACACATAGCAGACGTTATTGCGGGTGTAGTGAAATGCTCGTGTTCCGAGCTCCAACAGTGCAGTAGTATCTAACAAGCAGTGACGTAGCCTCTGAACCTCATGCTACTTCCTGGTTTCCTTACACTTTCAGTCATCTTCCTTTTCCCCTATTCCCCCATGCAGCATTGCTGCTGTGGCCTGTTCCCTCTGAGGGGATAATTTGACAACCCTCATAGAGAGAGAATTCCCCTGGGCTCAGGCTCACTTCAAGGTAATGAACTGCTTTCAAACAATAAATCATAAGCTTCTTACCAAATGCTGGCAATGGCTGTAGTCTTCTAGTGACACATTGACAGTAGAGTGCACAACTCCTGTTATGTTTATATCGGTGGCTTTCAGCAGATACTGCGATGTCCTTCGGGTTTTGAAGTTAGCATCTGTTATAGATTCTATATTTGTACGTAATGTATTGTGTAATTGTATACACCTAACGGCCCATAATCCCTCTCAGATAGGCCTGAGTCCTGTGTACAGGGTGAGTGTCGGCGGCGAGGGAGTGACTAACGTGCAGGCGGCCAATCGGCAGGCCCAGGGGACAGTGACCCAGTACGCGTCCTGGACAGCAGCAATGGCTGCAGCCTTGTGGAGCTCCAGCCCATCACAGGTTGCGACACGTCTGAAGAATTGAATCTGGTGTGGTTCCAAGTCATCTGTTTTTGCAGTCACCCCGCACATCCTAACTGATTGCTATATAACATGACACGGAACCGGTCTTCATTCAGTGGGGGGAAATTCGGGTGTTTTTACAGACTAATATTTTCGACTCATTCAGTCAAAAGAACAAATCTTTCAACTAATTTTGTTCATTTGAGTCAGTAATGCTCAGAGAACGCAGGACACGCTTACCGGCGAATGATGAACTGAAAATTCAAAATAGTAATGATTCTACAAGCCCTCTCGTTCACCATAAGGGGCTTATTGGAGCTGTCATTTGTTATTGAGACTTGTAAAAGGGTGCTTTAAACAATGTACATTTGTTGATTGCTAGACATGCAACTGCGATTATGTCTGTACATTTGAAACGAGTCGTGGCCGCAACTCGACTAGATTGCGAGCGTGTCTTGGGGGAACGCATTTCTCGACTGCCTTGAGGGTAGAAGCATAATATTATTTGAGAACTGCAGCATCCCAAATGATTCATTCTCAAGTTCGAGTTTGTTGAGCAGAGGCTGTGTATGTTTTGGTTCTACAAAGCTGTGTAGAACTTGCGAGAATATATGATAAATGCTGTCCGGAGCACGTTAACGGAGGAGTGCATATTAATCCTCCTGTAGAATTAATTGCAGCCAGCAGTTCAAACGACTTAAAACGGAACGAGTCAAATCAGAAGAATTGTATCATAACTCTCGAGTCAGTAAAAAGTCCTTCAAAAAGAACAGATCGTTCTTTAGTCTTCGTGTTGTTGAGGGGTCTGCTACACACTAATACCTCACATTAACCTAGGTCATAGAATACACGATGCTCCTTTTAACAGTAGCACCATTTTTGAACAACCTTGTGAACCAGCGTAGCAACCTGTTCACTGTGTCTCTTGCCTCATCCATCCATCTCCTGCTCATAGGGGTGAGGATCCACACCCCAGCATACGCTCTGGGGTGTCATATCCTTGGGGACCACAAAAACTTCCACCTTAGTTAAACACCACTTCACAATATAGATGCATTACAACAAAGTGTTGCCTAAGCTTTAGACCTCTTTGGTACCAGTCAAGTTAACTGTACTGGCATGCAATGATGGACTTTGTTTCTTTTTACTTCAGAAATTGCTGGATGGTTTGTTACCGAGCCTGGGATTGAAACAAAGCAAGGCACGTCGCCTTCTTCCCTAACCCTGCACGCACGTCAGCTGACACTGCCAGTGATGTCACTGTGTCCTGCCCCCTGCTGAAGTACTTCACCACCAGCACCCTGCTACGACTGCAGATCCCCATTCCAGATAAGAGGATGAATGGTGCATCAGCGGCTCCTCTGCAGAGCAGACAGGATACAGAAGACTCTTAAAATCAGAAATACGGAGCGGCATCACTTCAAGTGACCTTTGACCTAATGGTTGTCCCAAGTTCCAAGAGCTAAGGCCTGACTGAAATTCTTACAAAGCCACACACTCTCATTCACAGTACAAAGGCACGTTTGGGGGAAAAAAAAGACTTTCTTATTTAGCCTCCAACACCACTAGAATATCAATACATACAGGAGATCATAAATGCCAATAAAAATACATGTAAAAAAAAAAAAGTGAGCAGAGTTCCCATTAAATGTCTGTTGGTGTGTAATCCACTCTGCTCTTGGCTCCTGTCCTGTCTGGAACCTGAGAGCTTAGAGGACAAGAGGCACAGGAGGGTCCCTGTGAGGGCTAACATGTTAAATGTGGTACATTTCCATATACACTCCCCTACGTATTTATTTGGACAGTGAAGTTAAAATATGTACATTTGGCCCTATACCCTAGCATCTTGGATGACATCAAATGTTATGAGGCGACAGTACAGAATGCCACCTTTTATTTGAAGGTATTTTCATACGTGATTACAAACTTGTGGATGCATTTGCAGTTTGGTTGTGTTTCGGATTATATTTTGCCCAATAGGAATGGTGAAAAATGTATTGTGTCATTTTGGAGTCACCTTTTATTGTAAGTAAGAATAAAATATGTTTCTTAACACTACATTATTGTGGATGCTACCATGATTATGGACAATCATGAATTAATCCTGAATAATGAGGAGTGAACGATGCTCCTCAACAACAACAAAAATGCTAACCTCTTATTGGTCATGGTGAGAGGTTCAAATGTCTTGGGGGTATGATCTTTGTGCCTAAACATTCTCACTCATTATCCACAATTCATTCATGATTATCCATAATTATGGTAGCAGCCACATTCATGTAGAAGTGTTCGGAAACTTAAGCTTATTTACAATAAAAGTGACTCCAAAATGTCACAATACATTTACCATTCATTTCTATTGGGCACAACAATCTGAAAACACAACCAAAACAAACCGCAAAAGCATCCAAGAAGTTTGTCGTCACTGCATGCTAGGAATGCGACCAAATACTACAATTTTGATTACTTTAATACTACAAGTGAATTTGTCAAAATACTTATGACACCTTCAAAATGGGGGGACTAGATACATAGTGTTTAATTTCTAAACAGTAAAACATATGAAAATACACTCAAATTAAACATTTCATCTCAAATCCAAAATGCTGGAATACAGAGCCAAATTAATCATTTTTGGTTTTTAGCATCATTATCCAACTAAATACTTAGGGGAGTGTACAGTGCCTTCAGAAAGTATTCACACCCCTTGACTTCTTCCACATTGTAACAATCTGAATTTAAAATTATTACATTGAGATTTGTCACTGGCCTACACACACACACACACAATGTCAAAGTGTAATTATGTTTTTATAAACTTTTACATATTTAAAAAGCAGAAATATGATGCGTCAATAAGTATTCAACCCATTTGTTATGGCTTACCAAGAAGACAGTGAATGTTCCCGAATGTCCGAGTTACAGTTTGGACTTAAATCTACGCAAGACCTGAAAATGGCTGTCCAGCAATTTGACAGAACTGGAATGATTTTGAAAAGTACAATGGGCGAATGTTGCACAATCCAGGTGTGGAAAGCTCTTAAAGACTTAAAGCCAAATTACGCTTGATCCGAAAATGTGTTCAGAGAGTTTGTATGGAGGGTGTGATGCTAAGGCGGAGTCTCCTGAAGCGTGCAGAGGCCAAATCAAGCTCCGTACCGCATCGCTATGCGCCTCTCAAAATGTTTTAACAATGCGGAGGACTCCGCATTGACATGACTGATTTGACGGTAGGTGGGGGCGAGAGGTCCTGTATAAAACACAAACTCACTTCCTTGACAACAGAAAGTAAAAAGACCAAAAAGTATGTTTGTTCTGACTTCTGCGGAGGTCGCGTCGCAGTAAATGCTGTATGGCTTGACCACGCAGCGCCTTTTACCCAGAAAGACCCTCGGCTGTAACCACAGCCAAAGGTGCCTAGAAAAAGTATTGACTCGGGTGTGAATACTTATGTAAATGAGATATTTCTGTATTTAATTTTCAATAAATGGGCAAACATTTCTAAAAACATGTTTCCACTTTGTCATTATGGGGTATTGTGTGTAGAAGGGTGAGATAAAAAAGAAAAAAGTTGTAATTCAGGCTGTAACAAAATGTGGACTAAGTCAAGGGGTACGAATACTTTCTGAAGTCATTATGTGTATAATATATTTATATGGCTGAATATATATCCGATATTTCACCATCCATTTCTGACCATTTCATCTTTATTGGGGGCTGCAACAGCCTACAGGAGTACATGATGAGCTCTGATTTAGTGACTTTGTCAAAATCCATCTCACTCGTCTCGTCAGTCCAGGAAACAATTCTATGGTGAAGTGAGGTGGGGGGTTAGGTGAAGTGGTGGCTTACGTACACGTGTGACCATCCCCAAAAAGATAACAGCATTGAGGGTGACATAACTGCCATTGAACTGCCATTAGATGAATAAACGCAGGAGTCTATTCCTTAAAAAAAGGCCCATAAGTCCACTCTGTAAACACTACCGATCGCTCCCCCACTCCTATGGTTGGCAGGTGTGATGGGTTGAGACTGAGGCCACTGGAGGTCCTTAGAGTTAGTTACTGAGTGAAGGAGGTACCACAAAGAGGAACGCTTGAGAGAGAGGAAGGCTGATTTCGGGGGTTAGTGTGTCCATTTCAGTTCCTCCTCCCCTCCCCTGCTCAGTGCATGCTGGCCGACGACATGGCGATGGCCTCCTGGATCTCCCGCACCATGATGATGCGCGTGAGCATGTGCTCCACCTGCTCACTCGTGATTGGCTGAGTGGAGTACCATATGGGACTGTTGGGCGCCACGACGGGCTCTGGCGTCAGGTAGTACGCGTCGTTACGCCCCTTAGCACTCTGGGGACTGAGCGAGACGGGAGGGTTAGACGTTGATTGGGTCATTAGAAATGCATCAAAGAGCTCCAGTAGAAGTTGATGTTCTGGTGTGTATTTAACACCATGGAAAAGGCATCCTCTTAGCGACTAGATATGTCGGGGGGGGGGGGGGGTTATTACTCACCATTTGAAGAGGTAAAAATCATACAGCTTAATTGGGCATCGCAGAGGGTTCTCAGGATCCTCAGCCTGCTCCTCATACATGTCATCGGTCACTGCAAAGTTCAAACATCACAGAGGTCAGAGGTGATCATCAGCAAGTAGTGATGGGGATTATGGACCTCATAATGTTGACAAACTTAGGTCGGTCAGAGAGGCGCAAAGAATTTGCCCCAAAGGGAAAGTTTTGAATGTATGGAACACATAGCTGACCAATATCAGTTAGTCGGTGACTGGGAAAATGGAGATCCAGTCTAACTAAAATATATAAAGCTTAATTTGTATTTATTATGAACTCTAAAGATGACTTTACCTTTCTGCCCTGCATGGTGTGTTCCTAAGGGCCCATGGCCCTTCAGATAGCGGATACTGGTGCTCTTATCCTTTGGGTTGGACGGGTTCTTCTTTGTGTGCCTCAGCACTTTGGAGAAGGCCACCTTCATGTGCTGCTCTACCGTTGTTAGACGGAAATACCTACAGGAGAGAGGATCGTTTAACACAAAAACACACACACACGCAACAGACAAAACCCGGCATTCATACACATCAGCTACCCTGCATCCATCAAAACAGCAGCCAATAGGCCTGATCACATGAATGCTACAAAGGATTACAATTATATTGTGATTTAGCAAGTACAAGGGTCATTCCATTTAATTTCAATCGCACCACCTTGGATTTGAACGAAACGTTCTATGTGTATTTGCCCATGGAAGAAGTGGTCAGAAAGTAACTTTTTTCAAAACATTTCGGAGATGGAGGAACTCAAAGTCGAGCCATTTTGCATACCACACCATGACACATCCATGTCTTCGTCACTGGAAAAGAAACATTTGAGTTGAATATAATTTTAAAGTTTACAAACAATTTACCATTTTATAATTTCTTGCATAAAATGTTGAATATTTTGAAAATTAATATTAAAGTTAAAAAAAAAATATTATTTAAAAAAAACAATGCATCTCCAATTAACAGACATACACAAATCATGACAGCCACCCTGTATTCAAGAGCATGCCGTGTTTCAACAGTAGGCGGGCACAACAAACACTTCAGATTATGTAAAAAATAATCTAAAATTACAACATATGCATATACATTTTATTTAAATTTCAGAAACAAGAAAATATTCTGACAACCGTGTGTCTGTAAGCTTTTAAATTATATCAAAGTTAAGCGTTTATCTGTTCCAGTGATGAAGACGGATGTCTCGTGGCAAGGTGGGGTATGCAAAATGGGTCAACGTCGAGCATTAATGATTTGGCATTCAGGTCCAAAAAGTTACTTTCTGAGCACTTGGGACAAATATGCATGGAAGGTTTCATTCAAATCAAAAGGGGTGCGGTCAAAAAGCAATTGAAATCCAATGGAATGACCCACAAGTCTATTGGGTGAACAGGAGACATTAGTACAATGAGTATGAAATAAGAATCATGTGTCCAGTATGACTCACTTAGTGTTGAAGAACATGAGTGTTGTGAGCAGCGTGGCTGGTGAGTGGGCACCCAGCTGTTTACACTCCCACAGCATCTCCTCTGTCACGTGACTGGGAATGATGTACCCTGGGAGGAGAGAGCAGTGGCCAATCACCATACATTCTCCTCTCAAGAGACAGCCCAAAACACAGAAATGTACTCAGGTATGGAAGTCACAAAAACAGACTTGCTTTCATTTATTTTTTACAACATTTTGACCCTTAGGTCTTTAGCGGTTTCTTCCCCATACTCTCTCTTGAATTTACACCCGGAAACAGAAACCGATTGTATCTTACCTAGTGGATGGATGACAGGCCTCCACTCATCCAGGGCTTTGTGTAACCACTGGGAGAAGCGTGTGTAGTACTGGTCAGAGAAAATATCATCCACCCGTCCATTTTCAAAGAGGTACTGCCAGCAGAAATTAGAGAACGGCATTAACAACCTCAGTCAACTGTAATACACTTCAGTCAGTATCTTGTATTGTGTGGGCAGTGGTGTAAAGTGCTTGAGTAAAAATACCTTAAGGTACTACATAAGTTGTTTGTTGGTGTATCTGTACTTTACTATTTATATTTTTGACAACTTTTACTTTACTACATTACTGAAGAAAATAATGATACTTTTTACTCCATACATTCTCCCAACACCCAAAAGTACTCATTACATTTTGAATGCTAAGCAGTACAGGAAAATGGTCCAATTCACTCACTTCAAGAGAACAACCCTGGTCATCCCTACTGCCTCTGATCATGTGGATTCACTCAACACAAATGCTTTGTTTGTGAATGATGTCTTGAGTGTTGGAGTGTGCCACTGGCTATCGGTAAATCATTTATTAAAAAATACAAATACATTTAATTTTTTTAAAGGGGCCATCTTGTTTGCTTAATATAAGGAATGTGAAATGATTTATCTTCTCATGGCTGGGGGCAGTATTGAGTAGCTTGGATGAATAAGGTGCCCAGTTGCTAATATATGCATATTATTACTAGATTTGGATAGAAAACACTCTGAAGTTTCTAAAATGGTTTGAATGATGTCTGTGAGTATAACAGAACTCATATGGCAGGCAATAACCTGAGAAAAATATCCAACCAGGAAGTGGGAAATCTGAGGTTTGTAGTTTTTCAAAATCATTGCCTATCGAATATACAGTGTCTATGGGGTCATATTGCACTTCCTAATACTTCAACTAGATGTCAACAGTCTTTAGAACCTTGTTTGAGGCTTCTACTGTGAAGGAGGGGGGAATGAGAGCCGATTGAGTCAGGGGTCTGGCAGAGTGCCATGAGCTCATTCAGGCTAGCTCCCGTGAGAGCGACCTGCGTTCCATTGCAATTCTAAAGACAAAGGAATTCTCCGGTTGAAACATGATTGAAGATTTACGTTAAAAACATCCTAAAGATTGATTCTATACGTCATTTGACATGTTTCTACAAACTGTAATGGAATTTTTTGACTTTTCATCTGGCCTGGATTTGTGAACTCAAGGCGCGAACAAAAGGAGGTATTTGGACATAAATTATGGACTTTATCAAACATTTATTGTGGAACTGGGATTCCTGGGAGTGCATTCTGATGAAGATCATCAAAGGTAAGTGAATATTTATAATGCTATTTCTGACTTCTGTTGACTCCACAACATGGCGGATATCTGTATGGCTTGTTTTTGTGTCTGAGCGCCGTACACAGATTATTGCATGGTGTGCCTTTTCTTTAAAGTTTTTTGGAAATCTGACACAGCGGTTGCATTAAGGAGAAGTTTATGCATAATATGAAGTGAACACTAGTATTTTCAACATTTTTGATGAGTATTTCTGTAAATTGATGTGGCTCTCTGCAAAATCACTGGATGTTTTAGAAGCAAAACATTACTGAATGTAACGCGCCAATTTAAACAGATTTTTGGATATAAATATGAACTTTATCGAACAAAACATACATGTATTGTGTAACATGAAGTCCTATGAGTGTCATCTGATGAAGATCAAAGGTTAGTGATTAATTCTCTCTATTTCTGCTTTTTGTGACTCCTCTCTTTGGCTGGAAAAATGGCTGTGTTTTTCTGTGACTAGGTACTGACCTAACATAATCGTATGGTGTACTTTCCTCGTAAAGCCTTCGATGATAAACAAGTTTATCTTTAAAATGGTGTAAAATACTTGTATGTTTGAGGAATTTTTTGTTGTTTTGAATTTGGCACCCTGCACTTTCACTGGCTGTTGTCATATTGATCCAGTTAGCGGGATCTAAGCCATAAGAAGATTATACGTACGTTTGATACTTAAGTACATTTAAAACCAAATACTAATTTTCCATTAAGATATATTTACTTTACTCAAATATGACAATTGGGTACTTTTGCCCACAACTGTCTGTGTGTGTGTGTGTATTGAGGATGTCAGTGAAAATGCATCCTTTCTGTACGGATATGTGAATTCCATTGAGAGAGTGTGTGTAGTAGTGGTACATGTACCTTCTGTATACACAGGAAGATGTAGTAGAGGGCATCAGGCTCAAACTGTTCTCCTTCCAACCCCCGGGCCTCTTGGGTCATAAGGGCCAGAGCCACGTTGAGCTCAGCCACCGCACTCGACACCAGGTCCTCCTGGAAGCGCAGTGCCTGACGACCTGCACAGAGAAACACGGGGAGAGAAAAAGGCCAGATGAATATGGTCATTTAGATGACGTTTTTATCCACACTCCAACTAAGAGAACTGTCAATATTCAGAGTGGAATTTATTCAGTATTCGGGAATCAAACCAACAAGACAGACAGGAAGGAGAGGATAAAAGAGATAAGTAAACATACTTGGAGAGGGCGGTTTAATGAGTGAGTGGGAGTCTGTGTTGTGTTGACTCACGTCCGATGGGCGCCAGCTTGTTCTGCTCGTCCTTGTCCAGCTCTGTGTTCTTGCGCTGGACCCAGAGGCGCCACACGTCCATGCCCTCCTCAGGCTTCAGGGAGACAGGCAGCAGCAGCTCCTGGGGGGCCTCCACCTGTGACTCTGACTCCACATGACCCTGCAGGGGGACACACAGGAAGTTAAAATGTTAACACGCACACCACCATGCGTCTTCGATTTGTGGTTTACCCTGTGAGTTGACTTCATTGTAGAAAAGAAATTCCACACACAAAATTACTGGATATTTCTACACAAACACTTTTAAAAAATGTAAACGAGGGGCCTCCCGGGTGGCGCAGTGGTTAAGGGCGCTGTACTGCAGCACCAGCTGTGCCATCAGAGACTCTGGGTTCGTGCCGGGAGGTCCGTGGGGCAACGCACAATTGGCCTAGCATCGTCCGGGTTAGGGAGTGCTTGGTCGGTAGGGATGTCCTTGTCTCATCGCGCACCAGTGACTCCTGTGGCGGGACGGGTGCAGTGCGCGCTAACCAAGGTTGCCAGGTACACGGTGTTTCCTCCGGCACATTGGTGCGGCTGGCTTTTTGGTTGGATGTGCGCTGTGTTAAGAAGCAGTGCGGCTGGTTGGGTTGTGTATCGGAGGAAGCATGACTTTTAACCTTCGTCTCTCCCGAGCACGTACGGGAGTTGTAGCAATGAGACAAGATAGTAGCTACTACAACAATTGAATACCACGAAATCGGGGAGAAAAAGGGGTAAAAAAATCAAATAAAATTAAAATTAAAAAAAGTAAACTAGTCAGTTAAGAACAAATTATTATTTACAATGACGGCCTAACCCGGCCCAATTGTGCGCCGCACTATGGGACTCCCAATCACGGCCGGATGTGACGCAGACTGGATTTGAACCAGTGACTGCAGTGACGCCTCTTGCACTGAGATGCAGTGCCTTAGACCGCCGAGTCACTCGGACATTTAACTAGTGACATGGAAATTTGACATGGAAATTTGCTTCCAAAACACCACAATAGGCTGAAGTGTTACACTAGTCAAGCCAATCATCCCCTTCTTAACTGGGTGAGACTACAGCCTAAATGTATGTCATTGTTGTGGAAAACCTTGGAATCGGAGTCAAAGACAAAGGTAATGTAGGTCCTGTTCTGACCTGTAGGTGGAGTTGTTGCTCTTGGTGTTCGTGCTGCTGCTGGGGGTCCCAGATGTGGAGCTGCTGCGTGGCGTTGTAAGCCCCTCCCACCGTCTGCACCACCACAGGGCCGTGGATGTTCCCGTTCATGAACTGCGCCGGGAAAAGCGTCTGCACCACTTCGTCGTTTGTCGTCGTCTCGGAGACTGACACCGTGGTGCCCGACTGGACGGACCCAGTCCCCGACGACGAGGAGTGGGCCACCCTATTGTCCTTGTTGTCGTGGTGACCAGAGGAGGACACCTGCATTGTGTTGTAAGCCTCCTGGGGGATGGCGATGTGATGCACGCCCCCCTGCTGCCCCCCGGAGTACACAGGGATGGTCCAGGTCTCCCCGGCAGGGCCTGTGATGGTACCTGTGGTGCTGTACAGGTGGGTGCTGTCCACAGTAAGCAGGTCGGGCCGGAGGGACAGGAACTGCTGTTGCTGCCCCTGCCCCTGGGGGAGGGCCAGGACCACCTGCTGGCCCTGCTGGCCCTGAGGGAGGGAGTACGACACCTGGATGGGGACGTCCACCTTGCGCTTCTTGGCAGGTTGGAGGACGCTGGTACCCGCCCTCCTCTCTGCCTCCCGGGGAGAGCCCTGCTGTTGCTGAGGAGACATGGCCTCCACTGTCTGGAACTGGATCTGCTGCCCACCCTGTAGTTGAATATGTTGACCACCTGGTAGCTGAATGTGCTGGATTTGTTGCCCACCTTGTAGCTGGATTTGTTGCCCCCCTTGAAGTTGGATGTGTTGACCCCCTTGAAGTTGGATGTGCTGACCCCCTTGAAGTTGGATCTGCTGACCCCCTTGAAGTTGGATCTGCTGACCCCCTTGAAGTTGGATCTGCTGACCCCCTTGAAGTTGGATCTGCTGACCCCCTTGAAGTTGGATCTGCTGACCCCCTTGAAGTTGGATCTGCTGACCCCCTTGAAGTTGGATCTGTTGGCCACCCTGTAAGTCCCCTTGAAGCTGGATGTGTTGGCCTCCTTGGAGCTGAATTTGCTGACCCCCTTGTAGTTGAATATGCTGGATTTGTTGACCGCTTTGTAGTCTAATCTGTTGACCTCCTGACACTGCTGCCACCAACTGGGCCTGGATCTGAAAGCCACAGAACAAATACCTGAGCCTGGTGTATACAAAACCAATTATCTGGTTAGTAAAGGACATGGGGTGAGTGTGTGTACTCAATAATGCAGAGTGCTACATGTGTACCTGCTGGTGCTGCTCCTCTGTGAGCTCTCCTTGCTGGACCAGCTGTGCTGCTGTGGGGATGCCCTGGAGGTCCACCGTCTGGCCCTGCTGTCCCTGGATCTGCACCTGACCACAGATGTAAGGAGAATAAACACAGTGCATCATACACTTCTGTCACATCCACCATGTGTTACATGCCACATGGCTGAGGATGTGTTTCCGACTACTGCATTTTCAACTGATCCTTTTGGTTATAGGCCCTGGATGTCGATAAGAAGGCCATTCAGTCCAGTCTGGAAAATAATTGAGTGGGAATACAAGTACAGGCCTCACCTGTACTTGTATCTGCTGCTCAGACCCCTGGTGCACACCAGCAGCCATCTGGGGTGAGATCTGTGCAGAGTTCACCTGCACCTGTTCATCCACAGGAGAAAATCAATCAATCACAGAGCAAAGGAGACAATGATAGCAGCAATAAGATAGGTAGTACCAATGTTGAAGTATGAGTTGGGCTTTACTCTCAATTTATTAAAGTGATCTGTTCTTCAAAGTATATAGACTAGATGAGGGTAATGGGCACAAACGCAGCCTGAGGTGTATTCAAAATAACTGAACTATTGGAGGAACCACATAAGGTCTCTCCTCTTACCGGACAGGCCAGCTCCAGCAGCGAGCCAGCCACCTCAGTGCTGTCTGTGTAGACACAGTTGCCCCCCTGCTGGTACACCATTGTGGTGGTGTCACCGTCCTGCTGGCTGAACTCCTGCAGTGCCTCGGGGCCCTTGTTGGCCAGAGACTCCAGGAACTCCTTCATACGGTGCTGGGGCACACTGCGGGCCTTCTGACGCACGTACTCGTCAAACGAGACTACACCGCTCTCTACGGGCTCGTTCATGACAAGTCACTATGCCCTCCACGGCACCTTCTGAGGAAGGAGGGGACATACGATGCGTTCAAGACAACTGGGAACTAAGAAAAAAACTAGGTAAAATCATGAGGTCAGTGATCTTCAGGTTGGAAAGTCTGAGCTTTAGAAAAATGCCCGAGTTCCCGACTTGGAATTCCAAGTTGGATGACCCTTCAAAAGATTTTCCCAGTTGGAGGTTGTTTTTCTCTGAGTACCCAGTTGTTTTGAATGCAGCAATTGTTCACACACCCATACAGCATCACAGCTCAGGACGGCATGCCATTTAACTCTGGTATCAATTAAGACTACAGCCCCTGTCATCAGTACAGCCTAACATCTCAAAGTCTAGTATACATTTAATGGCCAAGCTACCTAACTGTTTGCATTAGAGGGGAAGGTGAAGCGAGATGGGGCCAAAGCGTACAGGCAAACCCCTTTCCTTGACGAACTTTGAACCAATTATTACGCCATCTGATCACCTGGCACTATGTTCTGAACACTGTCCCAAAAAGGCAATATGCTGTTGTGGTCAATGACGTATACATCATTGGTTGTGGTATACAGTATCTGTCTATGAAACAAATATGATCGTTATTATTACTATGATGTAATGATTAGCTAGCTAGTTACATGTATTACTGGGGCAGTGTAAAGAGCCATCAGCCTCTATCATTTGCCATATATCACATGATTACTTTTGCTTATGTTTTTTTGTCTATTTCTAGCTGCAAAGTTCAGCTAGCTACAATTATTCCACAATCTGATTAAAGTTAACATTTCAACAACGAATAAATTGCCTGAGTGATAGATATACGTGCAACTTGTGCTATGTATTCTATAATAGCTAGCTAGCAAGTTGCTAACGTTAGCTGGCTAACTAGCTACCAGTGCATCTTCCCATGCTACCTTAAATAAAACCAAAACCCCTCCGTTCCGCCAAGACACGGCGTTCAAAAATAAAACGCGATAAACTCCAAGTAAATTGCGTTCCAAATGACATTTGTAAAGTCTTCATTTTATAACGATGGAATAAATTTCAAGAATTATGAATTTAAACAGCTAGCTAGCCAACTAAACAATATCATAACGTTAGCTTGCTAGCTTGCTACGTCGTGTGAGTATTTAAGCAATATTTACCCTGCTTTCGATGAGAACAATATGGGGGAAATCCACACAAATTTGTCTCGCCCACAGTTTCTCCAGCAGAATTCTGAGCGTTTGGCGATAATATTTGTCTAACTATTCAGAGGAAAGTATTTCATCAATACAGAGAGAATTATGGAAGTAGGCCCGATGGAACAACGTGAATCCTCGGACTTCTGTGACACTCAACCGCCGCATCAGACAGAGCGAGGAGGTCGCGACGCTCATTCGGCTACACCGCAAATTCTCCACTTGCAAAGGCTAGGTAACGACACATTTCATATTTACGGGAACGAGCATCGCGTGCCCCCGAGACAGTACATTGGTGACACAGCAGGCAACTATTTTCTTATTGCACGACATACATTATTTGATAGTAATTATGAATAGGGTGTAAAATTAGATAAGTAAGATCATGTCAACACACACTTACATATGAGAGGAAACTGTGTGTGGTAATGCATCCAATGATACATACTTGACTGTAGTAGTGCCGCTGTACCTATGCTGTGTAATGTCAGCCAAGCAATAGCCAAGAACAATTACATAGGAAAAAAACCTACACGTCCCTTGTCTATCACGAATATTAAATACAATTATATTTGAACTCGGTCTACTCCGCGGATTATTTGTGGGGTTGGTAAAATATCCACAGCCAAGTATTACTAAACCAACTTTAAAACTCGGGTCTCTGAAAAGTAGGAT
Source organism: Oncorhynchus masou masou (assembly GCF_036934945.1). Taxonomy (NCBI): domain Eukaryota; kingdom Metazoa; phylum Chordata; class Actinopteri; order Salmoniformes; family Salmonidae; genus Oncorhynchus; species Oncorhynchus masou. Next base: position 46,653,078 of record NC_088216.1, on the reverse strand, counting down.
AAATAAAACAAACATTTCGACCCACTGAAGGGCCAACCACAAAGACAACCAGCAAAGTAAGTTCAAATGTAATTTGCTTCAGAATGTATACAAATAATTGGTATCACAGTCTGATTTATTAGGCAACATTGAATACATCCCATTAATTGTCTTTGTCCTCTCCCTTCTGTTCTTTCTATCATTCTGCTCTAGTCTCTTATCTCTATTATTTATTCCCTCTGTACAGTCAATGAGTTGTGTTGAGACCTTGTGACAATGCACTTTAAATAAAGTTTGACATTACTTGTAACTATTCAAGCAAATTTATTTATCTGCACTTCTGTACGTTTGAACACATCATCAGCACCTGTATTGGAGTCCTGCTCGCCCCCGCGACATATAGATCGCGCGTATGTACGCGATCAGCTCTCGCAATGTTATAGTACAGAACCCAAACAAATATCCTCCTTATTGTAGTGGGTTTACCTGTTACAATGGCCAACCGAACATCTCCTTTAAATTAGGATGTGACTTGTAAATCCTCCCAGGCCCAGCCTTTTTTTATTTGAAGAATAATTTGCACTTTTCTTTTAACATTTCATTTATTAATTTCCTACACATTTGTTGGAAGGTAGGCACCATTTTACATTCAGATTGAATGGGTATGCACATATTCTCACGATTACTCGCTAGGAAAGGGTCACTAGTAGGGCATGGATGCAAGCAGATAAGATGAGCTGCAGTTTTGATGCTCAGTATGAGAATATGTAAGGCCTATTATATTCAAAGAATCAAGAAGTTGTAGAGGATCAATGAGTAGAAACATAGAGGCACAATATACTGTCCTCATATTGAATCCCCCCCATCCTTATTTTTTTCAGTGAATAATGAACTCTGAAGGTTTGCATACAACCCTGGTTCTTAAAGTAGAAATCCATTCCCCCAAAATATATTTGAGTATTTCTTTTAAATCAGTCCACTGTTGATACAGTCCCCAAACGTTTTCCATGTCAGCAGTCAAATTTTCAAGATATTGGACTTTCAAGAAGCAAATTGTCACTGGCCACATGATGATGCAAAATGCAATATCTTGAAAACTTTACTGCTAACATGCAAAATATTTTGGTGCTGTATGAACAGTGGACTAATTTAAAAAAATGTGGCACAACAAATCTACATTGCAATAGCTAAATTAGTTGCACATGTAATACCGTGCTTGTCATTCAGAAAAAAAATCCTCATGAAAATACGTAGGCTGTTTTGTAATAATTCCTCAATTGCAGAGGGGAAAAAATCCATATGTTTAAAAAGCCTATGTTTTAATGTCAAAATGAGTGTTAAACTTACTGTTAAGGTAAAGAACTCAATTTGGATGCGTACACACTGTTTTCTGCATAAAGGTTAATTTAGATTAGAAGTTAATATTCAAGGTTCATTTGGACATGTAACTTTTTGTGTGTATGTGCCTTTAAACAGGAATACAACTGCCCCAGTCTGCCTTAAAGAGCCAGGCATGTGCCAGTGAGGGCCTACCCCTGCTCTACCCACAACAGGCTGCCTCTCCGCTCTCTTAAGGTGGACCAGAAGAGATGTGCTGCATGTGTATAGTACCTTGCTGGGACAGTGGACAGGAAAGAGTTAATTCCCACGGTCTCTCCTCTAGCCTCTCTATGATCCCATGGAGGGCTGTCAAGTGGATATGTTCATGGCTCCATTCCCCAGAACACTTGTAATAGACCTCATCACACCTAATAATATGGTACACATACCACAGGAGGCTGCTGAGGGGAGGACAGCTCATAATAATGGCCAGAACAGAGCAAATGGAATGGCATCAAACACATGGAAACTATGTATTTGATGTATTTGATACCATTCCACCTATTCCGCTCCAGCTATTACCACAAGCTGACGTGTCCTCCCCAATTAAGGTGCCACCAACCTCCTGTGACACACACATCACACCACTCATACTCAAGTTAATTCACGAGGTGTGTATGATGAGAGGTGGGATGTTTCTTTTATCACAAGTTGTACACAATTACATGATGTCAACCTGTTTTGAACTGTTCACAGCATACAGAACAAAGGGCACTATGTTACGATTGTGGAATGAGAGGCCTTCTCATGGAATATTGCTGCTTAGTTTGTATAAGTTTGTAGTATATCATCATTTTAGTGTGTACAGTTTATTGCGCGTGGGAGTGTAAAAGAGTGTGTCTTATTTTCTGTAAGCTAGTCTGTGTTTGTTGGCTGACAGTGTCACCAGAGCGGTATACTTCGAGTGAAGCTGGATCTACAGGGGTGTCTAAAGATAGTCATCTTCAGTTAGCTTCCCATTCCAGCTCAGGCTTCATCCATACTACAAAGGTGGATATTGCTTGTCAGCATCCCGCTTACTCTGGCAGGTTTGTAACTGTGTGTGCATGTCGCGCGAGGCTAGTCGAACGCCAAACTCGTCTTTTTGACAATGCTGAAACTCAAACCTGGGCAAGTCACTGCCACATATTTTGGTCCAAGCAAGTCTCTTCTTCTTAGTGGTGTCCTTTAGTATTGTTTTTTTTCTTCCAGCAATTCGACCATGAAGGTCTGATTCACACAGTCTCCTCTGAACAGTTGATGTTGAGATGTGTCTGTTACTTGAACTCTGTGAAGCATTTATTTGGGCTGCAATCTGAGGTGCAGTTAACTTTAATGAACTTATCCTTTGCAGCATAGAAAAGTCTGGTTATGTTTCACTATATTGGATTACTCCAATATATTGGTATCACAGATTTACAGATTTACTCCCATGTACACCTGTGTCACGGCTGGGGTCCGCCCCTATATACAGACCGTCCATACGGTTTGAGTTACAAACCTTCTGAAGTTCGCTTGGTAAGTCACTGGTAAGTGTAATATCTTGCATGGAAGTATACTCACTGGCTGTTTGCAGTGGAGCAGCTGGCCACTTGGCCAGTCTCTCCTCTTGGGTGCTCCACTTGCTGCTCACGGTTGATCTGTATCTTCCGACCGTGGTTTGTCGTGTTTGTGTTTTGTTAGTGGTACACTACGACTCTGTGTGCATCCTTTATATATTGGTGGCTCTTGCTGCCACAAACTGTATTTACCTTACACAACTGGCCTACTGGCTTGTTCTGTTGTTCTGTGTGTGTTGTGAATTGCTTAACATGCTGTGGCGCGGGTTCTCTGTTAATTACCCTACAAGTTTTGTTTCTTATAATTTCTCCTGCAGAATGTAAGAGTATCGTAGTGGGCTCCACTACATTGAGACATTAACTTTGGGTTCCTTAACGGAGTTACTCCATCATATGGTGCGGTATTTACTGTTTGGATATTAAACCAGCTAGGTAATATTGCAGTTGGTGTAAAAAAACAACACAAAAAAAAACAATCAAATCCATTACCTGGTTGCTGTTTGTCTGCCTGTTTTTCCCACACGGGTCTTCCCTGTATTTGCAGAGGAACTGGGTATTTGATCCCTCACCGGGTTCCTATTCCTCCAAGCGGGTCATGACAAGCGGACCCTTGCTCCATGGCCTTGCTGGCTTGGCTGAGTTTATGGCTTCCCTTTGTGACAGGTGTGATGGTGGCGTCCCCCCTGGAGATCCACATACCTCGTGTATGCACTGCCTGGGTTTGAGCCATGCGGGGAGGGCAGTGGAGCGCCTTACTGGATGCCTGTTTTGTGTGGTGTTCTCTGAAAGCCTGCACCTGGTGCGATTGGGGGCCATGCGTTAGTGGGTCGGCCAGTCTCGGGCTCAGGCTGGGGACGAACTCCCTCCCTCAGGAGTGGTGTGCCTGCGAGCTGTTAGTCCCTCTACTGGGCCCACTACCTCTCCCAGGAAGCGTGCCGTACCAGAGCCCATCTGCTGCCAGTCCTGGACGGGGGCAGAAGTCGGACCGCTGGGACCACCTTGAACGGAGGGCGCATGCCCTGCGTCAGGAGGTTGATAGCTTCGATGGTGATGACAGCTGTTCCCTGTTGGCCAGTAATAGGCTGTTTCTGGGGGACGATACTGGCACTGTTCACCACCGTGAGCGGGGCTACCAGGCTGACAGGCCATCAGAAGCCGGCGGTGGGGCTTCATCGCCCCCAGCAGCTTGAGGGGCTATGAGGGGCCTACTCACTCGGGTTGCCACTGCACTGGACATCAAACTGGTGAACAGTGATGACTCTCCATCTGTTCCCATCTCTGATGAGTTCCACGAGGCCTTGCAGGGGAGCTGGGCCTCTGCCAGGAGGTGCTTCTGACTCACAGCAGGGACTGGACCATGGAGTTTTGTGGCGGGTGCAGAGTCACTCATCTTCCGGGAGTACCCGACCGTGGAAACCATGATAGCTGCCATGGTCCTCCCGGACCGGGCGATTATAGGGCGGAACCCGCAACTGAAGCCGGGACCCCCCCAGAGTCTTTGATGCGGACTTGAAAGCCACATGTGGGTCCATCTGCTCTCTTGGCCGCCTTACCTACCTGCAGACTCTTTGCCCCAGATCCAGGGGGGCACAGAGGAGCTCCTCCAGGAAGCAATGGAGGTGTCTCGCCTGCTTTCCCTGCTCCAGAGGGATGTGGCCCACTCCAAAGGACGGGCCATGGCGCAGGTGGTTACCTCCCGACGCCATCTATGGCTGGCCCAATCCCACTCTCGCCATCACCCCAGGGCTGACCTTTGGCATAGGGGTTAATAACATTCTGGAGCAGACCGATTAGGTTCGCAGGGACCGGGAGACCCTGAGACAGTCCACCCACCAGCATCCGAATGATGGTGGGGTCCCTCTCCTGCCCCATGCCTCATGCTGAGGAACGACAGGGGTGGAACAGTGTGCGGTGGAACAACAACCTGTCAACCATCACTGCCAAAGGGACGTGCCTGGGGGACCCAGGGGGGACTCAGCAGGACCCCTGACATACCCGGCCTCGGCCGCTTCTCCTGGTCACAAAGGGCAAAGTGGGAGGAGTGTGTAGAGTCCCCATGGGTGTTGACCACAATGCTCGAGGGGTACCAACTCCAATTCCGGTGCCGGACCCGGTCCTTCAGGGTTCTTCGTGTCTCCACGGTGGTCGACCCCCTGAAGAAAGCCCTCCGGCTGGAGATCTCCTCATTCATGGACAAGGGTACCATCCGCAGGATCGAGAGTTCAGAACATCTAGGTGAGTCTCCTCCACTTATTTTGTGGTGCCAAAAAGAGATGGAGGGTTTTGACCGATTCTGGACCTCTGCAACCTCAATGGGTACTTAAAGGTACTGAGGTTCCACATGCTGTCCCCAGCCCGCGTGTTGCAGGCCATGTCCAGGGACCAGTGGTTTGTGATGCTGAGGGATGCGTATTTCCATGTTCCTGTTCACCCAGCTCATTGGCAGTACCTCCGATTAGCTTTCGAAGAGAGAGCTTACGAATTCATGATTCTTTCCTTCGGCCTCTCCTTGGCATCCCGCACTTTCACAAAGTGCATGGACGCTGTCCTGGCACCTCTCACGTCCCGAGGGTTGTTGATCCTCAATTACATGGACGATTGGCTGATTAGTGCCCCAACCAGGACCCAGGTTCTGTCAGACAGAGACATGCTCCTGACCCACATCGGCGGGCTGGCATTACTGTAAACGTCAAGTCGTCTGACGCCAACCCAGAGGGTGGCCTTCATTGGCATGGAACTGGACTAAGTTCTCATGAGAGCACGACTGCCCACCAGAAGGGTTCAGGCGATCTTATTTTGCCTCAACCTGCCAACACCTGTTGATTCCCCTAGGCCTGCTCCATCTCTGGCCTCTTCAACGGTGGTTCAACTTCCACCCACTGCACCCGAAGCACCACCGTCTCCGCCAGCTGCGGGTGACTGCACAGTGCCTCCTGGCATTGTTGAGGTGGCGCTGTCACTCCTTTCTCTCAGGTGAGGTGGAGACGCTGAGGATGTGCCACCGGGAGCTGGTCAGCACGGACACCTCCCAGTTCGGGGGGGGGGCGACGGTGACTATGGGCAGGTCGGCCAGAGGCTGTTGGCTACCCCCTTAGAGCGGAAGGCACATCAATACATTAGAGCTCTGAGCTATACTGCTGGCCCTGCAGTCTTTCCTTCCACATCTGAAGGGAAGACATGTCCTGGTGAGAACAGACAACACCACAGTGGTGGCTTACATCAACCATCAGGGTGGACTGCGGTCGCACCACCTCCATGTTATGTTATTGGAGCTCCTTCTCTGGGCTCAGGGATGTCTAGTGTCTCTACGTGTAGCACACATACCTGGCATCCTGAATGTGGCAGCGGATCTGCTCTCAAAGGAGGGCCCCCGCAACCTTCGGACTGGAGCCTACATCCCCAGGTGGTGCAGCACCTGTGGGACAAGTTTGGGAGGGCGCAGGTGGACCTGTATGCCTCCCTGGACAATATGCACTGCCCCCTGTGGTACTCCATGTCAGAGCCACCAGGGCCTCTGGGCTTGGATGCTCTGGCTCACGATTGGCCAGGGCATTCCCCCCTTTTCCCCCCTTTTCCCCTGATCCAGGCTATGCTGGCTATGCTGGACAGGACCAGGTTGGCAGAGCATCGTCTGCTTCTGGTGGCCCCATACTGGCCCAGACAACCCTGGTTCAGCCTTTTCCTGTCGCTGTTGTCTGGGACACCTTGGCAACTTCCCCTGAGACCGGACCTGCTGTCTCAGGCCTGAGACTCTCTGTGGCATCCGAGGCCGCACCGCCTCAGTCTGTGGGCTTGGCCACTGAACGGCACATGTTAGGACTACAGGAGAGTGTAATGAATATATGAACACCATGCAGAGCGCAAGGGCGCCGGCTACAATCGTGGTATAACAGTTGCGCTGGCAATTGTTCTGCTCTTGGTGCCCTCTTTGTGCCCAAGTCATGTGGGGTGCAATATGTCCTCTAATACCTGTAGTCTCACTTGGAAGAGGACTTGACAGCCTCTACACTGAGAGAGTATTTGGCCACTATATCTGCCTGCCATGTAGGGTGGATGGACAGGCCAGTGGGGCGCCATCCCTTGGTCTCCAGGTTTATGAAGGGGGTTTGTCACCTAGTGAAACCAATATATTGGAGTGATCCAAATAGCTCACATAACCATGGTTAAATTTTTTATTTTTTTATTTTACCTTTATTTAACCAGGCAAGTCAGTTAAGAACAAATTCTTATTTCCAATGACGGCCTGGGAACAGCGGGTTAACTGCCTGTTCAGGGGCAGAACGACAGATTTGTACCTTGTCAGCTCGGGGGTTTGAACTCGCAACCTTCCGGTTACTAGTCCAACAGTCTAACCACTAGGCTACCCTGCCTACATACGTAACCTTCAGTCTTTCTTTCCTGTGGCTGTGCTCATGAGAGCCAGTTTCATCATAGCGCTTGATAGTTTTGCGACTGCACTTAAAGAAACTTGAAAAGTTCTTGAAATTTTCCAGTTTGACTGACCTTCATGTCTTAAAGTAATGATGGACTGTCGTTTTTCTTTACTTATTTATGGACTTGGTCTTTTACCAAATAGTGCTATCTTTTGTATACCACCCATTCCTTGTCACAACACAACTGATTGGCTCAAAAGCATTAAGAAGAATTCCACAACTTAACTTTCAACAAGTCACATCTGTTAATTGAAATGCATTCCAGGTGACTACCTCATAATGCTGGTTGAGAGAATGCCAAGAGTGTGCAAAGCTGTCATCAAAGCAAAGAGTGGCTACTTTGAACAATCTCAAATATAAAATATATTTTGATTTAACTCTTTTTTTAGTTACTACATGATTCCATATGTGTTATTTCATAGTTTTGATGTCTTCACTATTATTCTACAATGTCTAAAATAGTAAAAATAAAGAAAAACCCTGGAATGAGTAGGCATGTCCAAACTTTTGTCTGGTACTGTACATACAAACATTCTCAAACACACCTAGACATTAGTGGAAAACTCTACACTCTTATAACCACCCTAACTCGGTATTACACTCTTATGAGTATTTTCTCATATTTACATATACTGTGAAGTAAACTGTGTATACATCCGTCTTCTGCTTACATTATCCCAAACCCTCCCACTACACTGAAATACAGTAAATAATACACAAACCTAACTAACCTTATTTGTCTATACATTTATGCACCTGTGTCTGTGTGTGTTTTGTTCTCTACTGTCCTCGTGCACTGCTGGTAGCTTTGTGTCAATCTAATGATCTTAATGTAATCCTTGACTAATGAGATTACAGAACACAGCTGTGATATTGTATAGGAGCAAGAGACTCTGACCATCACTCTAACAAATTCAAACAGGACAACTACAAATGGCTACACTTGACCCATGAGACCAACAGGAGTAAAGGGAAAGCCAGTATGCTACCCCACAACACAACAAATCTGAAGCAGAGGTCTAAAGAATCACAGGTAGGTTTTTTAAAGGATTGTCTTTTTTTATTGCTTTTGAGGGAAATTCAATTGGCACATTAAAGCATCTGTTACTAGGCCTCAAAGTTACTGAAAGAGGCCTAGACGTTCTCAGAGAACAGAACAGGCATACCATGCATTGAGGTAGAGATGCTGCAAGTGCAGAGAGGAAAAGAGTGTGTGAAGTACCATTAATCGTTACAACTGTGTTGATCCACGAAATGTGCGCCATTTGTGCGTCCCTTTGATATTTTAAGTAGAAATTGTGCAGCATTGCATTTTAATTCAATGAACTTCCCTTTAATATATACCACATGGACAATTCAGTACATCTTAGATATGACTAAAGACTTGCTAAAGTGCCAAAATTCAGCATTTTGTCATGGCCCTCCATGCCCTCTGACTTCTAGGAAGATTTGAACATACTTAACCCGAAAATGTCTCGAAGTTTTTACCATCATTGTAAAGCCCTAGTTATTTTGTTACTTTCACAAAGTTATTTCTTAAGATAATTATTTATTTCATGTGATTAGTGATTCATTTACGCCTGTCCCTCATTTCAAGGTCAACCCTGTTACGTGACATGACCTCTCATTTTAATAAACTATTCCTTTTAATTTTTTTCAAAATTAATGTTGAACATCTAGTAGTCAAGTCATAATGTAAAAGCAGGTCAGGTGGTTCTAGTCTCTCTGGCCATTTTCGGGTGTTTTGTAACACTGAGTGGGAGCAGCATAAGACATCAACCCTTCTACCCATAAATAGGCTAGAAATGTTGTAACTTTTATTTGTATTTTTGTGAAGCTTGCATTCAATTGCCCCTCCCTGTTGCACACAACAAGCTTCCATTCCCCCTGTCACGAGGGGATTTATGGCTTATTTAAGAATGTGTCAACCCTATTACGGTGTACCCTGTTACGGTCAACCCTATTTTGGTCTACCCTGTTACGGTCTACCCTGTTACGGTCAACCCTGTTACTTCATTTGGCACTTAATAGGCACTTACTATACTATTTTATTTAACCTTTTGAAACGGGAAAACATTTTTTTTTAATGAGGTTGAACATGTCCTCTTTATGACAGAACATTAGAATTAGGTGAAATCAATGTGGGTTTTTTTTATAGCAAGTTACACTTCTCAAAACATTTGAAATGACCCAACTGTGTAAGTTTAGCTACATTTTGTCAACTCAAAGGGCACGTTATTCAACTTTAATTTGATGACCGCTGAACTAATAGTAAATTATGTGACGATATGTAAGACAGGAGGATATTAGTATTGTGTGTGTCTGTTGAGAGATGCACAGTCTGCATATGCCTCATATAAATCCCAGTGAAATTAGACATCATATTTTTATGATGGTGTCAGATTGCACCAAGGAAACACTAACATTGTGCACCAAACACTTCCTCCCTGTGCAATAACTTGGGGAGAAGGTTAAGCAAAAACAAATAAGGATGTGACAAAAAGGACACACCTTCAAACTTTCAGCAGATCAGACTACTTGAAGCTGTAGGCACATGTAACAGTATAGCTTCCGTCCCTCTCCTCACCCCTACCTGGGCTCGAACCAGGGACCATCTGCACACATCAACAACTGCGTCTTACGAAGCATCGTTATTCATCGCGCCGTAAAAGCAGCTCTACGATTGAAACGCTATTAGCGCGCACCACCGCTAACTAGCTAGCCAATTCACATCGGTTGCACACACACACACACACACACACACACACACACACACACACACACACACACACACACACACACACACACACACACACACACACACACACACACACACACACACACACACACACACACACACACACACACACACACAGGATTACCGAGGGGATTTATTGGTTCTTAATGGATTGGAAGTGCAGATTAATAATCAGGAGGGAAGCTGTTTTACACTTTACCCTTAGCTTACCTTTACAAGCTGCTACTTAACAGCCCTGCTGCTCACCCTGACAAACGTCATGCTACTAACCCCTTTACCTGCACATTTCCCCGGAAAACCGCGTTACCTAAGCATGAACAACAGCTCCCAGACTCATAGTCAGTGTGTCACAGATAGTGAATGTTATCCATTATAGTTACTTTGTCCAAATGGAGTGCTATGCCTGTCTGCCTGCTGCTACGTCCTATAGCTTCTAGCCACTTACGTTTTCCTTTCTGTTGTTCTGCAGGTCTTCAATAAGGTATGATTGCTGCTTCAAAGTTACATTGAGCAATGGTGTGGCTCTTATCTCTCTCCTTGGTGCTGACCACACTGTTTCACTGTTCACCTGGAAACATTAGCAGGGCCACCTCAACCTCATCCAGCAACTCTGACCATGTCCCACTCCCTTTATTCTCTAACTCCCTCAGCACCACCTCCAACATGGGTACAACAGCCCCCAAGTTTACCACAACACAACAGACAGGGACAGACATCCTTCTGCCCGCCAGCGGTATGCAGGTGCCAGGAAACAGGATGACAAGTATGGAGGACTTAGATGGGGCATTGGTTGGCACATCATATGGCAGTGATGAGTCTATGGATGATGATAGTGGACTTGGGGACACAGATATAATAGAAAGTCAACAAGAGACAACTGCCAGCACACTTGTTATCAATTCTGCGCCTGGAAATGAGGAGAAGAAAGCGAAGGAACTTGAAGTGCATTCCTCCATCCCTACTTCTCTCTACCCCCCTCCCACGCCCCAAAAACAGACCCAAGACAGCGTCAGCACAGCAGGACCAGCTGGCTTACAAACGTCAGAGGATGTGCGTTCACCGGCCAAGAGCCCACTGATCAAGCTTACACTTAGAGCTACGTCTAAATTATCTTTGCCACCCATAGGGGACGATGACAGTGGACTCAATCTGGAACCTGCGTATTCTATTGTAGAGATCTCAAAACAATCGGAGACAACTGTCAACTCGACATCAGAAATAAACAATTCTCCAAACCCATTAACTCATCACAGCTCCCACCAATCCCCAAAAGACACAATTACAGAGGCCACTCTCGAAGAAGAAGAAGGGCTTGGAGCACTGGTGGAGAATGAGGAAGAAGATGTGGTTGTGTTAAAATACATTTTTGTGATTGACTCAGCGGTTCCCATAAGCAGAGACACTCGGGGAAAACTGTCCCAATCCTCCACCCTGTCATCAGCCAATCCCAATCAAGCACCCATTGTGACAGGACAGTTTCAAAAAGGTAAGAGTGGCACAAGAGTTTACTATTTTCTAATTCTGTTTATATTTTTAATTACTCACAAAATATCCAAGTGTGTCCTCTGCTATAAGTTCTATGTGTATGATTATTTTTATTTTCAGAAAAGGAACAAACTCAATCCTTTCCTGACATACAATCAACTGAGTTGCCGGCACAATCATCACCTGACATGAAACACATAATCCATCAACATGAAGAAAACAGTAAATGGCCCTTTTTGTTGTTGTCGGGCAATTTCTCTTTCTCTTAATATGCTTTCTATATTCTATATTACTTGATGAGATTATAAACTATTCTATTTTTCTCACACACCTTCCTCACTTTCTCAGCTAAGGGTCAACTCTGGCCTGCGCCCTCTGTCCGCTACGGTGTGTTTGGTCCCGTAACACATCAGAACCTGAATGGAGGCCCCTGTGTGCTAGGTCTTGGCAGCTGCGTGTTCCCTACTGGCACAAACGGCACCCTCCTTCTTTGGGAGGACCTGAGCCGCACACTGGCCTTCGCCTGGGAGCTCCACGTCTATGGCTCTGCTGGACTCTTCCTGCTGCTGTCCTGTGTGGCTGTGTTGGGAATGGTTGGACGGTCTAATATGCTTCACCCCCTCTGTGATGTACTAACCCTGGCCAATAGGCTGTTGCTGCTGACCGGGGCTCTGCGTGCTGTCCTCCTCCTCACTGACCCGTATGGCACACGCCGGATCCTGTCTCGGCCGGTCCTCACTGCCCTCTATAATCTGCCTCTGCTGCTGCTGCTGTGGGCACAGGTTGCCCTGGCAATGATTCTGCTGTCCCCAACGATGCAGCGCCCTCGTGTGGTGGAAAGTCTGGCAGTCTTACACTGTACCCTGCTGCTGGCAGCCGACCTGCTCTCCCCAACACTGTCCCATGCCTTTCCTTTGGTTCTACAGAGCCTCTCTCTCTGCTGGGGCCTGACTCTCTGCCTGGGCATTCTCACTCAGTCACTCTCCCACCTGCAGCCCTTCTCCAAGACTCCCATAAACCAGTGGGTGTCCCCTCAGAGGATTGAGGAGCGGGCAAGACGCGTGACGGCAGTGTGTGCCCTCCTGGGGGTGCTGTGCTCCGGCCTGCAGATCTACAGCCTGCTCTGGCTCTATGGGCTGCTGGGGGACTGGAGGCGCTTTGGCTGGGGCTGGTGGCTGGGGCAGTTCTGGGCACGGGTGCTGGAGCTGTTCTGGGGCTTCTCTATGCTGGTGCTGGGCTCCTGGGTCTTCTGGACCCCTCGGAGGAGCCGTTCCAGGAGCGACCATGGCCAAGGGATGCCAGAGAGATCATCGTTTTGGAAAATCCTGCGGATAGGGCCTTTCAGGAGTTTTGAGAAAAACTGGGCAGAGCTCATACCGAAAAACTGGGCGGGGCAGCATCACTCAGGAGCAGACAGTGACTCCATACGTGTCTATGCCAATCCCCCCACCACACACAGCTTGAGGGACACCATGTCACCATCTCATCACAAGGGTGGAGAACCCACTACCAGCAACAGCGGTGATACCCACCTACTGTGGCAGCGGGTGGGTGAGCGCGAGTGCATCCTCTCCCTCATAGAGTTTGACATGCTCCCCCAGTCGCCGATCAACCTCAGCCGCAGCATCGACAATGCGCTCCACCATGACAATGGACACCTGCTAGGGGTAGGCAGCCTCTTCACAGCCCCACCTTCTTCCACCTGGACCCACCAAGCTGGTGCTGACACTGACACCTCACTGGCGGACAGTGAGATCACGCCACCCTCTCTCACCTCTCCCACCTCTAATGTTGGCTGTAGGTGGGAGGTGGAGGCTGGCTCCAGACCTGCAACTTCTGATCATTTCAGAGCCAACGGGCAGGCACTGCCTGAGGCAGAGTCTAAGTTAGAGCCACAGCTACAGCCGGACCCACAGCTGCAGCTACAGCCGGACCCACAGCCTCAGCTACAGCCGGACCCCCAGCCGCAGCTACAGCCGGACCCACAGCCTCAGCTACAGCCGGACCCACAGCCTCAGCTACAGCCGGACCCACAGCCTCAGCTACAGCCGGACCCCCAGCCGCAGCTACAGCCGGACCCCCAGCCGCAGCTACAGCCGGACCCACAGCCTCAGCTACAGCCGGACCCCCAGCCGCAGCTACAGCCGGACCCCCAGCCACAGCTACAGCCGGACCCCCAGCCACAGCCACTGGAGGCTTCTGATAACCAGATCCTTCAGCCATCTCCAAACTCTGAAACACCAGGAGGATGTTCCAGACAATGATATATACATGTCTATTGTTCCAAACAAGGTGAAGAAGCCAGGGCTCCCTCAGGAGGATGACTGGTCCAGTGTGGGCAGCAGTGATGATGTTACAGATCTATGAGCTGACCGTGACGTCATCGTCACCTCATCCAAATGCCCATGTCACTTCATATCAGTACAAAAGGACTTGAGTGGTTCCACAGTGAACACTTGGCCAGGGAACAGCACCACTCATCAGAAGTTTAATAAAGTCATATATAAGATATAAACATATTCAGTGTTGTTTATCAGCTCTCTATGTTAAATTCACTTACTGTACTTTAACTCGATGTTCTCTTAATAAATATTTCAGTTAAAGAAGTCTACTTATTACTCTTTCTTTGCATTTGTATTATAAAGTTATAATGTTCATTGTGATGTTTTTACCATCTCATTATGAATTTCAGTAAAAGAGTACGATTAAGATCACTGTATTGGTCAATTGCACACAAAGGCCAACCCGAAATGTCTGCTTTTAACCCAACCCCTACGAAGGAAACACATACTGTACAGGTTTTGGAGAGGTGCGGGGTCTGCCACACTGGGCTCCCGGGGAGCTGTTTTTGTGGGGGGTTAAGTGCCTTGCTCAAGGGCACAACAACATCAATTAGGAAAGCGGTTTAAAGATGGGGCAACATCTCGCAGAGCCCTCAGTCTGTTCACACAAACTAGCTTAATTACACCAAATTTTGTGTGCGCCAGCATGTGAAAAACGATGATAAGTGGGATGTCGTGGAGACATCCTTTATTGTACTCTATGGTGACAGTGACACTGAGCTCTGTTCTAAGCCGGACCCACAAGACGCAAGCATTCCCGTGCCAAAAGATGCCAAAATTTAATGTCAATTCCGGGAAGCTTACAGTTGGTAATAAAGTCCAACTGAGAAGTGTAGGCCTTGGTAGCACCAACAATGAATCGGCCGAATCTAACAGCATTAAGACTCAAAATGGATCGCTGATATTTGCATTTGAGGCTGGTTATCAGGCCGACCAACCTGCATCTCAAGGTAAGTCACAATGCCACATTTTTTTTCACTAAAATTATTGTGTTCCAAATGAAGGGGCAATCTGGAATTGATACATGAGTTTAGATCCCATCAGAACCAAAAATATATGCTTGTTTTACTCGATTTGTTTGTAAATCATGTAGCCTAATACTAAAATGCTGTAAAGCTTCAACACCTGGTTAGAACTATCATTTTGATCTCATGGATGGTCAGCCATATTATTCTTGTCACTAAGTATTTTTTATTTAGATGTTTTAAATGTGGGACACTTGAAAAAGAGATGATGCTTCTCAAGAGTTTCTCCTGGTAAATTTCAAATAAATAACATTATAAAAATGTATTTTCGAAGTACCACCCACAACTGGTAACATTTTTTTTTTACTTTGTAGGAATTAACTTCCTGCAATTCTACATACAGTATTTTGCCATGGGCGGTTTTATAGCTAATCTCATGGTATTATACACATTTTGCTATGAAGCAGAGAGAAAATTGTGCAGTTTAAAGCAAATGTCCTCCAATTCTACACATTTTGCCAGGGCTTAAGACCCGACATCCAGGGGGCCCTCAACGGATGTGTTCATATGCTATCTGGGGGGGGCTGCTATCTGGGGATCTCTCAGAGGTCGGGAACCCAGGCACAGGAGGCCCCATGGCACGTGCCCTATGTGCCTGTTTGGTAATCCAACCCTGGTCCCTTAACATACCTCAGCTGTTTACCAAGAAAGTGGCAAGGTGCCACACTTTGTTGTTTGAATCACAGATTGCCCCTTTTAAAGAAGGAAAATGTTTGAGCCTTGACAGATCCTGTTTATTCGTTTTCTTTCCTAGAATGGCACCAGTTCGATGCTAAACTCCAGGGCATGGAGCCATCAGTAACAGCAGTGAAGCAATGACCTTTAAGGTCAAAGGGGGAGAGCTCCACATTATATATATATATATATATATATATATATATATATATATATATATATAATATATATATATATATATTAAACACGGATCTAGCTGATGCAGGTAAATTCTGAGTCCCAAATGAGTTGGGGGTGAGTCTGAGGTACTGATGCAGGTAAATTCTGAGTCCCAAATGAGTTGGGAGTGAGTCTGAGGTATTTCTGTCTTGTGCAGGTGATGGGTCTCCTGTTCTTCCCCTGTTCCGGATGCCAACTCACTGTGGCTTCTCTGTGAATAGGTCACGCAGAGATGTGATGTTTGTTGTACCATACCAAGGCTGCCATGTCACACAACAGGTGACGTTTCCTCCATGGAAGCTCACTAACTTTTACTTATTTAAAAAATGAGCCTCTATTCACATTGGCCATTATACCACATTCACAGGACTGGCATAATGCCACTCAAATGCTTTATTCTATGTCCTGCCACTGCTTCTGTAGCCACCATATACATATTATTCGTAGCAAAGTTGCTTCCTGATTAGTCATGTCTTTGGTCCCATTCGCTTGGGTCAAACGAAAACATTAGAATGATTAGTTGTGCCAAATAATGCCTCCCACAATGCAGACGATGGCCACTTGTTGCAGCTGGTGAGGAGCAGCAAGTCGACTGCAGTCAAAACATCATGACCTTTGATCCCATGATTGTTGTAAAGTTCACGTAGGCGCAAGTCAGACAATTTTTATCCCCATAGTCCAACAAACTTCGAAAGATGTTGGTCACCGACTTGACAAAAGGGATCCGCTTGAATGCTCCCATTCTCCGGAGTAAGAGTAAGTGATAATCACCAGTTTACAGTGGTGGAAAAAGTACCCAATTGGCATACTTGAGTAAAATTAAAGATACCTTAATAGAAAATGACTCAAGTGAAAATTAAAGTCACCCAGTAAAATACTACTTGAGTAAAAATCTAAACGTATTTGGTTGTAAAATATACAAAAGTAATTGTATTTGATAATATACACATAAGTAAATGCTATATATAAATTAAAGTCCCTTATATTAAGAAAGCCAGACAGCGACATTGTCTTTTTTTTATTTTATTTGTTTTATTTTTGGATAGCTGGGGACACTAACACTCAGACATAATTTACAAATTAATAATTTGTCTTTATGGGCTCCCGAATGACGCAGTGGTCTAAGACACTGCATTTCAGTGCCAAAGGTGTCACTATAGACCTTGGTTCAATTGCAGCCTGTATCACAACTGGCCGTTATTGTCTTTTTAAATTTTATTTGTATAAATTATTTCTGGATAGCCGGTTGTGATACAGGCTGCGCAATTGTCCCAGCGTCGTCCGGGTTTGGTCAGGGTAGGCCGTCATTGTAAATAAGAATTTGTTCTTAACTGACTTGCCTAGTTAAATAAAGCGCCCGCCACAGCGCATTCTCTTGGTGAATTTGACTATTTTTTCCTAAGCATTCGAAATGTAACGAGTGCACATTTTCTTTAGGAATGTTGTGGAGTAAAAATATTAATATTAATATGAATAGGTTTAATACTCATCACTGAATCCTGTATCAGAATGTCGGCTACTAAAGTACCGTAGATCACTTCCTTATTCCCCTTTTGTTTACAAAGCTCCAAACAAAGCTCCCTCACTTCACTTTAAAATGTACAAATATGAGACACCAAACCCGTTCACAGGGATGGTTAACTCTCCAGGTTCCACTGGTCCGTAGACTACCGATCGAGGTAGATTGGCTTTCAGTGTTGATGCAAGCCATTCTTGGAATTGTCTGCAGAACTCCTTGCAACTTGATTACCTGTTGCCGCCAAGATCTGCGATTACAGTTTTTTTCCAACTGCTTACACACAAAATCTTTTCATGTCACATGATTTTTGAGACCTCTCACTCAAAGTGCAAAACTACACACCAAATATCCAAAACCATAAGCTATTTCTCAGCCTTTGACTCAGTTGTCAATTGCATAAAACACTTTTTTCAAAACACTACACACAATTCTCTTACCTAAATCACAAAAATCTAACAGGAAGTGACTTTTCCAAACACAACCGATCAAAATGCTACACTTATTCACCAGGTCACACACACACTCCTCACATGTGCAAACACTAATAGCTTAACTGATCACTAACCAATCACTGCTTTACTGTAGTATAGGCCTACACATATGTCAAAGGTCAGATGACCTGTTTTGAACAATGGATGCCAACAATGGACAGAGAGTAATTGAAGTAGGAGGGAGAGGAAGAAGAGAACGAGGGTAAAGAATAGAAGGAAGGAGAGCCATCTCTGATGAGATTAGGGCAACACTTGTTGATTATGTGATCAACTACGGTTTGACCATGAGAGAGGCTGGACTTAGAGTCCAGCCCAACTTGAGTCGATTTACAGTGGCTTCCATAATTTGAACCTTCAGAAATGAGAACAGGTACAGTGCCTTGCGAAAGTATTCGGCCCCCTTGAACGTTGCGAACTTTTGCCACATTTCAGGCTTCCAAACATAAAGATATAAAACTGTATTTTTTTGTGAAGAATCAACAACAAGTGGGACACAATCATGAAGTGGAACGACATTTATTGGATATTTCAAACTTTTTTAACAAATCAAAAACTGAAAAATTGGGCGTGCAAAATTATTCAGCCCCTTTACTTTCAGTGCAGCAAACTCTCTCCAGAAGTTCAGTGAGGATCTCTGAATGATCCAATGTTGACCTAAATGACTAATGATGATAAATACAATCCACCTGTGTGTAATCAAGTCTCCGTATAAATGCACCTGCACTGTGATAGTGTCAGAGGTCCGTTAAAAGCGCAGAGAGCATCATGAAGAACAAGGAACACACCAGGCAGGTCCGAGATACTGTTGTGAAGAAGTTTAAAGCCGGATTTGGATACAAAAAGATTTCCCAAGCTTTAAACATCCTTGTCTCTGATCCAGATCAGGAGCCTGCTAGATTTGTGGTTTTATGGGACAATGTTAGTTTTCACTGGGCTGTTCTGGTCCAAAACTGGTTTGCCATCTATCCACAATTTGTAGTTTTGTACCTACCCCCATATTCACCTTTTCTAAATCCCACAGAGGAATTCTTCTCAGCCTGGCGCTGGAAAGTGTATGATCTCCAACCCTATGCCCGCATGCCGCTTCTCCAGGCAATGTGGGAACATAGAGGTTGCCTCTGTCCAAGGTTGTTTTGCAAGAGAAAAAATATCTTGTGATGTTTTTAATTTTACTTAACCAGGCAAGTCAGTTAAGAACAAAGTCTTATTTTCAATGACGGCCTAGGAACAGTGGGTTAACTGCCTGTTCAGAGGCAGAACGACAGATTTGTACCTTGTCAGCTCGGGGATTCGAACTTGCAACCTTTCGATTACTAGTCCAACGCTCTAACCACTAGGCTACCCTGGAAGAGGTAGAAGAGATGAAGTGTAGCTTAGCACTGGTGACTGCCCCCCACCAATTCCTGGACTGCCCCCCCGGGACCCCACATACAATTGTGTTCTTTACTGTATTCTAAAGAATATACATTTGGTTTACATATGTTTATGGTTTTGTTGTATGCTACTGTATACAACAGTAATCTTTGGCCTAATAAATATTTTCTGTTTCTACATTGCATTGGTGTTTACAGTGTACTTGTTACCCCTCTCAGCAGATTACTTTCACTGTAGAACATTGTATTGAAATGTAGATATAAGCCTATGAAAGACCAATGAGCTTTAGATTTAGAACAGTGTTTACATGGTATATCCAAAAATGTACTATTATGAAAGCAGTGTTTGCCATTTGATGCAAATGCTTAATTCTGACATGTGTTTATGGCATTTTGAATGCAGTGTTACATTTTGAAGGAGATGTGAGGCATTTTGCATTTTGTGTGTGCAGTTTTGGGAATTGTGTGTAGAGTTTTGAAAAAAGGAGACAGTTTTGAAAACGTGTGTAAGCAGTTGGAAAAAACTGTATTATAATAGTCGAATGTGTCAGCCAGACAGCCACTCAAAAAGTAAACTACTGGTCGCTGTCCATGGTGCTGACATTCAATGTCAATGCTGCTGTTTGCCTATCGAATCGATGATAGGCTTTTTATGGTGCCGGGGCATAGATTTGCTTTAGCTAATGGAGAAATGTTTATTGGTCGGGCTATTTGGTAGTCATTTTCTCATGTTAAGCCTAACATTTTACGAAGCTATACACTGTGTCGCAATGCTGCACTTTTAGCCTGCTGACTGGTGGCATTAACGCAATTACTTTTTTTCAGTAGTTAAAGTTGAAAATGCAAACATTGCACATTGTCAAATATTAACCAGAATAATAACCAGCTACCAACTGATATTTTACAATATACAGCTGTACTGTATAGGCTACCTGAACCTGCATGACATGAGCAGTCCTCGCACTCCCTCCCAGCTTGGATAGAAAGTTATTGTGCTTAAAACCAGTCTATTAATGCCAAATAATACAGTCAGCCCACCCTCAAAACACAAGCTCACTAGGGATTGTTTCATTGTACAGCGTACTATAGCTAAATACCGACTTTAGCTGCGATTTAGGTGCCATTTATAAACATTTCATAAAAAGTGCATATCAAATAGCCTAACAATGAGGAAACAAGTAGCCTAGTCGGCTTGAGGATAAATTCAACCTCTATTTATTGAACTCAGCTGGTTTTGTCTAATAGCCTACACAAATGGGCTGCAATATTCAAGGTAAATTAAATTAGGCCTGAATCAAATTAAATCCAACTTGAGAGACTCCCCTGGTCTCCTGAAGTCCTCTTTTTTTTGTGCAAATGTTTTCACCACGGTCTGTAGGTCCAGGTTGCATGCCCGACTGTTTTCTATACTGAGTATTGCCAACCCAGACAATCTTGCCTGAGACATTGTCTTTAAACTTAGGCTTGAATGATGCATGCCAAGATATACCAAAGATAATGGACTGTTGATATTGTAACCCCACAACTCAAACGCCGGTTTACCAGCATGAATGAAAAAAAAATAAAAAAAATCGCAAACCGCTTTTTTTGTTCAAGCACTCAATAACTATTGTCCACTAAATATTATAATCTGCTTTGCATCTGCCAATTTATTGGCTGTCCAGTATCTAGACCACCTGTCCCCAGAGCTTCCTATACAGTTAAACTATTTCTGTAACGTGTTGAGCCTGGCAATTAAGGAGAACGAGAGGCTCAATTAAAGATGTTGCAGAACTGCTGTATTTGCAGCACTCCTCCCTTCTGCACAGATTCCCTGATGTTGCATCGACAATCAAGCTGTTTATACCATCCCTGTAACTTTCGTTTCTGCGAAGAGATCGTTTTCTAAACCAAAACTCATAAAGAACTACATAAGAAGCATAAGGCTGTAACGGTTTTCTTCTGGTGAAAGAGAGGCGGACCAAAATGCAGCGTGGTTAGTTTTGTACATCTTTAATACAGATGAAAATACAACAATCTACAATACAAGAAATGTGAAAAACTGAAACAGTCCTATCTGGTGCCACAAACACAAAGACAGGAACAATCACCCACAAAACCCAACACAAAACAGGCTACCTAAATATGGTTCCCAATCAGAGACAATGACTAACACCTGCCTCTGATTGAGAATCGTATCAGGCCAAATATAGAAATAGACAAACCAGACACACAACATAGAATGCCCACCCAGCTCACATCCTGACCAACACTAAAACAAGTAAAACACACACGAACGATGGTCAGAACGTGACAGTACACCCCCCCCCCAAGGTGCGGACTCCGAACGCACAACCTAAACCTATAGGGGAGGGTCTGGGTGGGCATCTGTCCGCGGTGGCGGCTCTGGCGCTGGACGTGGACCCCACTCCTTAATTGTCTTAGTCCCCCTCCTTAGCGTCCCTTGAGTGGCGACCCTCGCCGCTAACCTTGGCCTAGGAACCCTAACAACGGGCCCCACTGGACTGAGGGGCAGCTCGGGACTGAGGGGCAGCTCGGGACTGAGGGGCAGCTCGGGACTGAGGGGCAGCTCGGGACTGAGGGGCAGCTCGGGACTGAGAGGAAGCTCAGGCAGGTTGATGAATCTAGCAGATCCTGGCTGGCTGATGGTTCAGGCAGATCCTGGCTGACTGGCGGTTCCGGCAGATATCCTGGCTGACTGGCGGTTCCGGCAGATCCTGGCTGACTGGCGGTTCCGGAAGATCCTGGCTGACTGGCGGATCCTGGCTGAATGGCGGATCCTGGCTGAATGGCGGATCCTGGCGGATCCTGGCAGACTGGCGGACCCTGGCTGACTGGCAGTTCTGGCAGATCCTGGCTGACTGGCAGTTCTGGCAGATCCTGGCTGAATGGCGGATCCTGGCAGACTGACGGATCCTGGCAGACTGACGGATCCTGGCAGACTGGCAGTTCTGGCATATCCTGGCTGACTGGCAGTTCTGGCAGATCCTGGCTGACTGGCGGATCCTGGCTGACTGGCGGATCTAACTGATCCTGGCAGACTGGCGGCTCTGGCGGATCCTGGCGGTTCCTGGCTGACTGGCGTCACTGGCGGCTCCTGGCTGACTGGCGTCACTGGCGGTTCCTTGCAGACTGGCGTCACTGGGCAGACTGGCGGCACTGGCGGCGCTGGGCAGACTGGCGGCACTGGCGGCGCTGGGCAGACTGGCGGACCAAACTGCAGCGTGGTTAGTTTTGTACATCTTTAATAAAGATGAAAATACAACAATCTATAAAACAAGAAATGTGAAAAACCGAAACAGTCCTATCTGGTGTCACAAACACAAAGACAGGAACAATCACCCACAAAACCCAACACAAAACAGGCTAACTAAATATGGTTCTCAATCAGGGACAATGAATAACACATGCCTCTGATTGAGAACCATATCAGGCCAAACATAGAAATAGACAAACCAGACACACAACATAGAATGCCCACCCAGCTCACGTCCTGACCAACACTAAAACAAGGAAAACACACACGAACGATGGTCAGAACGTGACAAAGGCTCTCCGTCTAATGAGAGCTTTTTGAACACCCAAGTAAGCTCCACTCATTGCATTGGAGTCGTTTCAGCCTTGACCACGGCATTTGTAAGCCGATATCCCCCTTATAATTTGAATGAGTTAACTTTTTTTTAAAGACCTGGGGCGCTTTTTCAGTCACATTCCTGAAGCCGAAGAAACAAACACTTAGCTTCCTAGTAGATATGGACATTAAAAAGGTTTATGAATGAATTACTTTTGAGCGTTACTGTCAAAATTATTTATGACATAAACAAAAAAAGCAATGACCGATGCATGGGCCCCCAGAGCTCGTCGGGGTGTCCGGTATGCCAGCGATGAAGAGGTTGGTGTGGGTGTAATGTTGAAAGTTGTTGTACTGTTGTACTGCTGTGCTCAGGGCACCTTTGAAAATGAGACTCTGGTCTCAATGGGTTTCCCCTGACTAAATAAAAGTTAAATAAATAAATAGAAATAGTAAAGGAAAGTACAGATACCCACCAAAAACGATTTTAAATAATATATATATATATATATATATATATATATATATATATATATATATATATATATATATATATATATATATATTATATAATTATAGCCCCAAGAGGACATATATATATATATATATATATATATATATATATATATATATATATATATATATATATATATATATATATATATATATATATACATGTCCTCTTGGGGCTAGGGGGCAGAATTTTCACTTTTGGATAAATAGCGTGCCCAATTTTAACTTCCTGCTACTCATGCCAAGAAAATAAGATATGCATATTATTCATAGATTTGGATAGAAAACACTCTGAAGTTTCTAAAACTGTTTGAATCATGTCATATTTATATAACAGAACATATGTAGCAGGCAAACCCCGAGGACTAACTGTTCAGAATTCCCCCCCTCTCTGTTCCCTGCATTGTCTTTGCCAAGGGATATTTCATAAGAACCTGTTTCCAGTTCCTACTGCTTCCACTGGATGTCACCAGTCTTTGGATTTTGGTTGAGGTTATTCCTTTGTGCAATGAAGAAGTAGGCCAACTCGGAACAGGGGACACTTTTGTGAGTTGCGCAAGACATGAAAAGCAGCGCTGGTTTGTTTTCTTTCCTGTATTGAATACAGATCGATTATTAACGTTTAAAAATACCCAAAGTTGTATTACAAAAGTAGTTTGAAATATTTTGGCAAAGTTTATAGGCAACTTTTGAAATATTTTGTAGTGACGTTGCGTTTTTTGTAAGCTGTTTTTTTCTGGATCAAACACGCTTTATAAATAGACATTTTGGATATATATGGATGGAATTAATCGAACAAAAGGACCAATTGTGATGTTTATGGGACATATTGGAGTGCCAACAAAAGAAGCTCGTCAACGGTAATGCATGTTTTATATTTTATTTCAGCGTTTTGTGTAGCGCCTGCAGGGTTGAAATATGCTAGCTCCTTTGTTCACTGCTGGTGCAGATGGTGCAGGCTATCAGATAATAGCTTCTTATGCTTTCGCTGAAAAGCATTTTAAAAATCTGACATGTTGGCTGGATTCACAACGAATGTAGCTTTACATGAGTATCTTACATGTGTGATTTAATGAAAGTTTGAATGTTATAGAATTTTATTTGAATCGGGCGCTCTGCATTTTCCCTGGTAATTGGCCAGTTGAGACATTTGCGTCCCGCCTATCCCTAAGTGTACGTGTACTACTTCAAACTATTTTTACTTTGTTACTTTACACCACTGTTTTTTCCCCCTCAGGATGATGAGTGTTTGCTGGTCTATGCCTTCGGTTGATGGGGAGCGCACAGTATCCTGCCCTGCAGGCTACCCTCAAACCATCGCTGCACCAACCACCACTGCAGCTACTACACTCCCTCCCTCTCCATCCTCTCCTGCTGACAGCAAGGCTCCTCCCTCAGCAGCCCAGTTACCCCAAATACCATGTCTATTCTCATCACCCTGGCCAGAAAGCCGTCCTGTGTCAACATCTCCTATTGAACCCACTCTTACTCCTCCTACCCGATAAACCCCATAATCCCTGAACTCACGACCCAGGCACCTGCACATGTTATAGACCACTAACACCTGGATACCCATACGGCTACCAGGGATACCATTATGGCCTATTTCCCCAGTACCATTTCCCTCAGTGTCCCCTTCAACAACCCTCTGTCCCAACAACAACCCCAACCACTATTTCAACTGCAGTTCCAACCACAAGTACCACTCCTAAACACACTCATTCACATCAGGCGGTGTCTGAGAAAGGCCTGAGAAATTGCCCAAGACTCCAGCCACCAAAGAAATGGACTATTCTCCATGCTCCCATCCAGCAGGCAGTACCACTACATCAAGGCTCAGACCAACAGACTCCTAAGTAGCTTCTATCCCCTGGCCATAAGACTGTTAAATGGCTAACAACTACTTCTCTCCCTCTCCCACAGACTATCCACACTGACTATGCCGAACCACAAGTCTCTACCCACTCAGACACACACTTTCATTGTTACTCTTTTACACACACACACACACACACACACACACACACACACACACACACACACACACACACACACACACACACACACACACACACACACACACACACACACACACACACACACACACACACACACACACACACACACACACACACACACACACACACACACACACACACACACACACACACACACACACACCCTCACTCACACACTCATTACTGACACCACACACACACACATGCACATATCTATGCTTCTGCTAATTAGTATCTATTGATTTATCCTGCTGCTGGTCACTATTACTCATGTTTACATGTGCAGTGCGTTCGGAAAGTACTCAGATCCCCTGACTGTTTCCACATTTTGTTACATTGCAGCCGTATTCTAAAATTGATTAAATAATCAACACACAATACCCCATAATGACAAAGTGAAAACAGGTTAGTAGAAATGTTTGCACATTTATTAAAAATGAAAAACAGAAATACATTATTTACAAGTTTTCAGACCCTTTGCTATGAGACTCAAAATTGAGCTCAGGTGCATCCTGTTTCCATTTATCATCCTTGAGATGTTTCTACAACTTGATTGGAGTCCACCTGTGGTAAATTCAAATGATTGGGCATGATTTGGAAAGGCACACACCTGTGTGAAGGAACATTTTATGTTTGTGCTTTTCTAATAACCAATTAGACTGAGTTCATGCATGTGACTGGTTGATCGTGCCTGGGAGGAATCCTCACTATAAGTATAAGCAATTTGGCAGTACGCCCAGAACATTGTTTTGAGAACTGAAAAGGGTGTCTCAGTTTCAAAGGTCTCAGCTTGGAGAGAAGAAGCCTCATGAGGTATTGGTCGGTCACATACATAAACCAAATAATGAATAAGCTAAATCATGCAAATATAACTTGTCTGTTGAAGAAGTATATAAGAGAACTAATGGGACTGCCCCGGCGGAGCTCCTGACAGATGTGTACTACTTGGTGCATTAAGTTTGTTGGAACCTCTCCAGCTTGCTGATAATAAAGAATGATTAATTTAAGATTGACTTCAGGTGTCCCTGGTGGGAATTTCAACAACAATTGTCTATATAAGCTCCCACAGTTGACAGTGCATGTCAGACGTAAAACCAAGCCATGAGGTCAAAGGAATTGTTTGTAGAGCTCCAAGACAGGATTGTGTCAAGGCACAGATCTGGGGAAGGGTACCACAAAATTCCTGCAGTATTGAAGGTCCCCAAGAACCCAGTGACCTTCATTATTCTTAAATGGAAGCAGTTTGGAACCACCAAGATTCTTCCTAGTACTGGTTCCCGGCCAAACTGAGCATTCGGGGAGAAGGGCCTTGGTCAGGGAGGTGACCAAGAACCCGATGGTCACTCTGACAGAGGTTCAGAGTTCCTCTGGAGATGGGAAAACCTTCCAGAAGGACAATCATCTCTGCAGCACTCCACCATTGAGGCCTTTATAGTAGAGTGGACAGACGGAAAGTCACTCCTCAGTAAAAGGCACATGACAGCCCGCTTGGAGTTTGCCAAAAGGCACCTAAAGAACTCCCAGACAATGAGAAACATGATTCTCTGGTCTGATGAAACCAAGATTGAACTCCTTGGCCTGACTGACAAGTGTCACGTCTGGAGGAAACCTGGCACCATCCCTACAGTGGAGCATGGTGGTGGCAGCATCATGCTGTGGGGATGTTTTTCAGCGGCAGGGAAAGATAAATGGAGCAAAGTACAGAGTGATCCTTGATGAAAACCTGCTCCGGAGCACTCAGGACTTTAAGACTGGGGCGAAGGTTCACCTTCCAACAGGACAATGACCCTAAGCACACAGTCAAAACAACACAAGAGTGGTTTCGGGACAAGTCTCTGAATGTCCTTGAGTGGCCCAGCCAGAGCCTGGACTTGAACCCTATCTACCTGAAAATAGCTGTGTAGCGGTGCTCCCAATCCAACCTGACAGAGCTTGAGAGGATCTGCAGAGAAGAATGGGAGAATCTCCCTAAATACAGGTGTGCCAAGCTTGTAGCGTCATACCCAAAAAGACTCCGGGGTAATCGGTGCCAAAGGTGCTTCAACAAAGCACTGAGGGTCTGAATATTTATGTAAACGTCATATTTCATATAAATTTGCAAAAATGTCTACATTTTTGGAAAAAGTCAAGGGGTCTGAATGCTTTCTGAATGCACTGTATATATTATATATTACATGTTCGTCGCCAGACTCACTGGCTCCAGGTCATCTACAAGTCTATGCTAGGTAAAGCACCGCCTTATCTCAGTTCACTGGTCACGATGGCAACACCCACCCATAGCACGTGCTCCAGCAGGTGTATCTCACTGATCATCCCTAAAGCCAAAACCTCATTTGGCCGCCTTTCCTTCCAGTTCTCTGCTGCCTGTGACTGGAACGAATTGCAAAAATCTCTGAAGTTGGAGACTTTTATCTCCCTCACCAACTTTAAACATCTGCTATCTGAGCAGCTAGCCGATCGCTGCAGCTGTACATAGTCCATCGGTATATAGCCCACCCAATTTACCTACCTCATCCCCATACTGTTTTTATTTTATTTACTTTTCTGCTCTTTTGCACACCAGTATCTCTACCTGCACATGTTCATCTGATCATTTATCACTCCAGTGTTAATCTGCTAAATTGTAATTATTCACTCCTCATGCCTGTTTATTGCCTACCTCCTTGATGCCTTTTGCACACAGTGTAAATAGATTATTTTCTTTCTACTATGTTATTGACTTGTTTATTGTTTATTGTTTACTCCATGTGTAACTCTTGTGTTATTGTCTGTTCACACTGCTATGCTTTATCTTGGCCAGGTCACAGTTGCAAATGAGAGCTTGTTCTCAACAAGCCTACCTGGTTAAATAAAGGTGAAATAAAAACATATATAAAAAAATACCATTAGTTACCATAGTATTTATATATTCCTGTTACCAGTCACTTTTCAGTCCTGTTTACACTGCTATATATTAATATTATTATTAATCCTACTACCAGTCACTTTCTCCTTATCCCTTCCTACATGTGTTAAGAACAAATTCTTATTTGCAATGAAGGCGGCCTTCAGACTGCCTTCCCTGGACAAACCCGGACGACGCTGGGCCAATTATGAGCTGTCCTATGAGACTCCCAATCAAGGCCGGATGTGACACAGCCTGGATTCGAACCAGGGACTGTAGTACAGTGCCTTAGACCGCTGTGCCGCTCCAGAGCCCATACATATATATATAGATTTTAACCTTTTACATTATAATATTGAAGTATCTTACCAGACGGTCTTCTCCGTATCAAAATAAATGTCAGATGAGTGGCCCTATCACCACCTACGTTGAAAACGCTCTATGACGTCATCGTGGGAGTGTTCCATCGGGAGAAATGAACGTTCATCAACACCATCCTCTCAGCGCCCATGTAAGTTGTAATATATAAATACACAATATAGTTTGATTAGAGAACTGTAATATCAATGTCGAGTATAGAATTGCTCATTTTGTAGTTGTATATTCTCGAAAGAGGGGTATTGCTTTTCAACTTGTGTTCAACCTGGTGTTAGCTAAGCTAGCTGTGTAGTAGCAGGCTGGCTAGCTCGATTTAGCTGGCTATCGCTAAACCTATCTAGCCACCGTTAGAACAGGTTGGTTGGGAGTAACGTTAGCTATCTTACTAGATAAGCGTTAGCTAGTTGTGTGGGTGCAAGTGATTTACTGTAATGTGTCGTTACTGTTTGGGCATGAGCTGACTACGGTTAGTGTTGGGGTGTGTCAGCATTCATATATGATCAACCATGCCCTATCACACATTTCCAATAAACATATGCGCGCTAGCTACATTGTCATTGAATTAAACTAGCTAACGTTTGCTATTAATATTGGCTAAGTTAGTAAATAGGTGTAACTTGTTATTCAGTGTGGTGTCTGTCAGGGAGGGAGTAGCATGGACGCCACGGTCACAAACCTACTAGCTAACGTTAGCTAGCTATGTCGTGACATCCTACAAAACACCGGGTAGGTGGATGTTTTCAGGCTGTCTGTGAGATCATTAGCCATACGCAACAACAAAAGTGTGTCTGAAAGCAAACCATCTTTTTCATGTTTTGTCTATTGCCGGGTTAGCATTTTAATTAGGCCTGTCCACGATAGTGGATGTAACATTATCTAGCCTCGATTTAAAAAAAAAATCCACACCTATGCTAATAGCTAGCTAAATGCTCATAGCATGCTCATATTGATGATGCTGGCGGTAGTGTTTGGCCATTGACGGTGACGTTTGCGCGGCTGTCATTTTCTATTCTGAAATGGGATGGGATAATTGTTCTTTTCCACTTTATAATCTCGGTAGTGAAGGTATGTAGTCAATTGCTTAGCAATACCTTGCCGTTAGATTGAAGTGTGATTGTAATTAGCTAGGTGTTTTATCGCTAGCTAATTACGCACAGGCCGGTTTTGGGCGTGAACACCTCCACATATCTTGCAGCAAACACATTTATCAACGGCTATCTGTCTGATTACGTTTATCGGATTAATTGCGCTAACAGCTCTGCGTTTAGCTCGGTAGTCAACTAGCTAATGTCTCCTTTTGTAAAAACAACCCCCACACAACTATTATTTCATTGATTGGAAAATCGATCTCAGTCAGTTAGCTAAGAAATAGCAAGCTCACAGAAATAGGCTACTCAGTGGAGGCAAAGTTAGCTATCTAGGTAGCCGATTGATTGTGGCAGTTAAACTAATCTCACACGATTTAGACAGGATTGTATTAGGCCTAGCTATTCTAGTGCTTTGACAGGTCGGCCCATCACATCCCTTGAAGATGTTGGCATTGGTTTGCCTATCCCAGGCCAGTTTCTGTGCACCTGTTTTGTCTTAGTGTTTATGACAGCCCACTGGACTAGACAGAAGGATATGCAGTGCAATAGCAAATTGAATCTGGAGAATGTACTCTATTAAGTCCAGTGGTGTAAAAATACTTGAAATACTACTTAAGTAGTTTTTTTGGGGTTATCTGCACTTTACCTTACTATTTATATTTTTGACTACTTTTACTTCACTACATTCCTTAAGAAAATATTATACTTTTCACTCCATACATTTTCCTTGACACCCATAAGTAGTCGTTACATTTTGAATGCTTAGCAGGACAGGAAAACAGTCAAATTCACACACTTGTCAACCGAACATCCCTGGTCATCCCTACTGCCTCTGATCTGGCGGACTCACTAAACACATGCTTCGTTTGTAAATGATGTCTGAATGTTGGAGTGTGCCCATGGCTTTCTGTAAATTAACAATACAAGGAAATGGTGCCATCTGGTTTGCTTTAATATAATATATATATTTATACTTTTACTTTTGATACTTAACCACAGTTATGAAATGTGTAATTGAACTGCAGGGAGTTTCTCAAAAGCATTATGATCATATTTAAGTAAATTTGTAGGCCATGGATGAACCATGATCTTAACCCTATCAGTCCTGAGATCCCAGCAAAAATCATATATCTGACTTTCTTTTGTCTGCATGTTCAGCCCTTACATTAGCTTCACAAATACAATTTTGTTTACAACCATTTTCTTTATAGGACAACCAGGATTACAAGTAGAACACAACAATTTGTCATAAAACCGGTGCGTTGTTAATAAAATAAGGTCCACAAAAGCAAAAAAACATGATGAATGCTGTAAATACAGAATTAATTGTGTGGAGTTTGACAGAAACTGTGAGCTTATTATAGACTCTGTCCTGGGATTTCCAATTATCTTCTATGTAGAAGAGCTCTTTGGACTCTACGCCCTTGTCTCACAAACACCGCTCTAGCTCAGCCCCCACTAAGCACACCGACTAATAGAATCTACGGATGCAGAAGAAATAGACCAATTCAATTGTACAAACCAGAAGCCAAACACAATGTTTTAAATTAGTTTAGAAGTCCAAACGCACCAGCGATATGGTGGGACTCATTGGGTTAAAGATGTTTGAAAACCTGCCCTGACATATTTCAACCCTCTTTCATTTTCAGCATGTGACATCCCGAAACATTAGTGGAAACTGTTGACCGAAGAGGAAAGAACACCCCAGCTCTTGTACTTTGAAAGAGTGTTCAAAGGAAGTGGGTTTTGGAAATTTCCTTGGGATACTTAGGCTTTTTCTATGCAGTGAAATCCCAATAGGCCTGCTGATGACCGGAACTCAAGGTATGCTTCCCAGTAAAGCCAAACTAAAGTAGCTAGCCAAACTAAAGGTATCCTAGACTAATTGCCAATTGCACCTTTCCGAGAGCTATTTTTGTGAAAAAGAAGTCCGCTTTCGAGCTTTAAAAAATTGAGCCTGAAATAGTTGTGGCATTAATGTTACAGCCATGTTGGCTTTCATCAGAATGAAGAATGGGTTTTGGTAGATGAACAGTGGTAAAAATAGATGAGAAGATGGATGCAGGCAGACACAGCTCATTAAGACATTATCCTCCTCCTGGACAAAGGGCCCTGCTGTAGATGCCATGTGAAAATAGACAGTTACAGTGAAAGGACACAAGTACAGATATGGTTGCAAATGTGGTAGATACATTAGCATGAAGTATCTTCTCCATGTAGGCACATGCAGTATAGACTGTAGAGAGACACACACACACATTACATACATGCTGGTGTGACCTTGGAAGGCTGTAGTGCATGAGGCGGCAGAGGGAAAGAGGGGGGTGATCTCAATTGCATACTCCTCGCGTCCTCTCCTCATCTCCTTCTCAAAACCCATTGGAGGAGAAGGTCAGAGGGAAGTGACCTCTGGCTTTCTCATCCAATGGGTTTTGAGAAGGAGGGAGGATGCAATTGAGATCTTCCCAGTGATAGGAGAGTGTTGGCTGACTCACTTCAGACAGAGATAATGTAGCACCCTAAAGGAGGAAAAGAGACTGAGGGTGTCATGGTGTCCTTCACTGTGTGAATGTCTGTTAGTACACTTGTCCATGTACTTGTAGATTGGGGCGGTAGGTAGCCTAGTGGTTAGAGCGTTGGGCCAGTAACTGAAAGGTTTCCAGATCGAATCCTGGAGCCGACAAGGTCAAAATCTGTCACTCTGCCCGTGAACAAGGCAATTAAACCACTGTTCCTAGGCCGTTATTGTAAATAAGAATTTGTCCTTAACTGACTTGCTTAGATAAGTAAAATGGATGTTTGAAACTGCAGCAGTGGATGTCCATTTTGGACTAAATCTGTGGCAGTAGGTTGTCAGATATTACAGCATAAGGTCTTCCATACTTCCATTAGCCTATGAGCCTATCTGACTGTGGCAGAGGGTGTTTTATCCATAAGATGGTTTGGGGTGCCTGCTTGTTGACAGTGACGTACAATAGCTGTGCTGAGTCTTAGTCACTCCTGTCTATTTAATAATGCATTCATAATGCCATTAGACTCCCTAATCACTCTGTGGAACATGCATGTCACTGTGTGTGCTTTTGTTTAATTTGTGTGTAGCCTACCTGCTCACTTGTTAACCACTGCGTCCCCTCAGTGAATTCAGGCCTGCAAATGGGCCTATATATAGCCAGACCTTTCAGTCTCGCTTGCAATAAGTTAAACATGGGGTGAAATGAGGAGGGGAACGGGTAAGAGCGTTAGGGGATTTCCACTGATAGATGAGGAGTATGCAGATATGCCTGTTGTTGACATCTACTTTAGCCTATTTGGTGAGGTCAAGTGTTAGTTACGGCTAAGTGTGCAGCGCTTCTGGGCGAGATTAGCCATAGTGTTACCTCAGTGTTGGGTTAATGTTACAGGCTTAGTGTTCCAGCTATGAGGAAGGGACTTACTCAAATGAAACAATCTCTCAATCCTATCCATTTGGGTTACTTTCACTCTGTCATTAGTAGTGTGTTTTTCTATGCTGTATTTGTGCATGGCGCTTTGCAGGCAGTTTCTTTGTGCGTCCTTCAATCTGCTGATGTGAGGGGAAATTTTGGTGATGTATCATAATTTGCGAGTGGGTAGGGAGTTGTGTGGGAGGCATCGTGTCCTGCTGGTGCCAGTAAACTGGTGGTGACTGAATTCTTTCCCTTTTCCTCTTCCTTTAGTTTTGTGCGGATTGGGCGACTGGTGTGGTTGGTGGGTTCCACTGACAGGCACTTACTCTGTCCGAAGCGGCACCCTGTCCCATGTATAGTACACTACTTTTTGACCAGAGCCCATCAAAAGTAGTGTACTATGTAGGGGGATTTGGTTCCATTTGGAATGAAGGCTTTGACTCAAAAGCAGGTTCTTTGCTCACTGCACAAAAGGAGCTCTGCTGGTCAGCGTCTCTCAATCTTTGAGTCAAAGCTTTGAACACTTATTTTAACTTAATATAATACATCAATAAAATCAATTTAGCCTCAAGTAAATAATGAAACATGTTCAATTTGGTTTAATTAATGCAAAAATAAAGTGTTGGAGAAGAAAGAAAGCTAATGTTTCAGTTCCTTGCTCAGAACATGAGAACATATGAAAGCTGGTGGTTCCTTTTTAATGTGAGTCTTCAATATTCCAAGGTAAGAAGTTTTAGGTTGTATTTATTATAGGAATTATAGGACTATTTCCCTCTATAATTAACCTTCGACTATTGGATGTTCCATGCAGAGCAAGGGGAACAACTACTAAAAGGCTCAGAGCGAGTGACGTTTGAAATGCTATTAGTGCGCGCTAACTAGCTATTTCACTTCTGTTAAATTTCAATTCTGTTACACCAGCCTCATCTCGGGAGTTGATAAGCTTGAAGTCATAAACAGCAATGCTTGACACACAACGAAGAGCTGCTGGCAAAACGCCCAAAAGTGCTGTTTGAATGAATGTTTACGCGCCTGCTTCTGCCTACCACCGCTCAGTCAGATACTTAGATTTATATGCAACGCAGGACACACTAGATAATATCTAGTAATATCATCAACCATGTGTAGTTAACTAGTGATTATGATTGATTGTTTTTTTTATAAGATAAGTTTAATACTGCATTTGCGTAACAGGTAGTCTCCTTGTGGAGTGCAACGAGAGAGAGGCAGGTCGTTATTGCGTTGGACTAGTTAACTGTAAGGTTGCAAGATTGGATTCCCCTGGGCCGGTAAGGTGAAAATCTGTCGTTCTGCCCCTGTACAAGGCAGTTAACCCACCTTTCCTAGGCCGTCATTGAAAATAAGAATGTGTTCTTAACTGACTTGCCTAGTTACATTTTAAAAAATCGGCAAATCGGTGCCCAAAAATACAGATTTCCGATTGTGATAACTTGAAATCGGCCCTAATTAATCGGCCATTCCGATTAATCGGTCGACCTCTACTCCTGAGTAATCTGTATGGAGTCATCACTGTGAGGTGTTCCACACACCTTCATGTCATGGTCTCATATTTTGAGTGTGCACAGGGCAGTGGAGATATTTGCTGTTAAGATGAGGACTTCTCAAAATGTATTCTAGGAGGAGTCCCTGAAGCCCTTCAAAGTGTGAGTGTGTACAGGTCTGGTTGATTCTGTGCAGGTTATACACGGCTGATTTGAGCACGGGTCCGTGTGCCGCCGTTGCCAGCGTCATTTATTTGTATCTCGTCATTGGTTCCATTTTGATAGTGATTTCCCTCTGATGTTGACTTCTTCCTCTGCAGCCAACCCTGAGCTGTAAGCCGGAAGAGGAGAAGCTGGACGGAGGGTAAGATCTTTCTCCTTGGCTCTTTCTTTTTTTTCTTGCCACCTGTTTCTTCTTGCTCTCTACTTTCCCCTTGCGCTCTCTTCCTCCATATCTCTTCTCCCCTTTCTATGCTGTGCTAAGGAAAATACAGTCTTTATATAAAGTGCTTTCCTGGAGCTCAACTCTCAGATGATGTGGATTTAGCCTGAGCCATCTCCGCTCACGGCTCCATGCTTGATCTGGTCTCTGAGGTCCAGGCTCTCTACAGGGATATTATGGCGCAACTCTGGGTGCCTCAGCCAGATAAGAACCCACCAGAAGATTCCATTATATTAATTTATATTTTGTTTCATTATTACTCATCTTTTTCATACTATTTACTTTAAACTCATTCGAAATCCACAAAGGATATGTTTTTTCCCCCACCCATTTTTAGTAAAGAAATAGTTTCTGAAATGCTGTGTATCTTATATTAGACTACATACGACTGTCGAAGTAAATAACAAATTAAGGCAGTGTTTGTTAACCTCTGCCTGACAAGGAAACCACAGTCAGATTAGGCTAGTTAACCCAGGTCCTGTGACATGCTTTCTTCCTCTAAAATGGTGTTTGCAAAAATGACACACTGAAGTGCCACTATCTATGGAAACTGTTAAATAAAACCCCAGCAATTCAGAAATTGTTTTTGGAAAGTATTTTGTTTAGCACGACACCCGTCATTGCTGTAGAAGATTGCTTTCTTTAGTAGAGTTGTTTTATAAGTGGGTTTGGACATCACAGACGTTGTGGTTTGGCTCATATGGATTTACCATACTGAACAAAAATATAAATGCAACATTTTCAAAGATTTTAGTTACAGTTCGTGTAAGGAAATCAGTCAATTTAAATCTATTCATTAGACACGACTCTATGGATTTCACATGACTGGGAATACAGATGCTGGGCACCTCAGGATCTCGTCATGGTGTCTTTGTGCATTCAAATTGGCATCGATTTAAAATGCAATTGTGTTCGTTGTCCATAGCTTATTCCTGCCCATACCATAACCCCACAGCCACCATGGGACAGTCTTTTCACAACGTTGACATCAGCAAACCGCTCGCCCACACGAGGCCATTCACGTGGTCTGTGGTTGTGAGGCTGGTTGGACCTACAACGTCATTTGAAATAATTTGGCAGGAGGCGGCTTATGGTAGAGAAATTAACATTGCCTTCTCTGGTGACCGCTCTGCTGGACATTCCTGCAGTCAGCATGCCAATTGCACACTGCCTCAACTTGAGACATCTGTGGCATTGTATTGTGACAACTGCACGGTTTTGAGTGGGCTTTTATTGTCCCAGCACAAGGTGCACCAGTGTAATGAGTTTAATCAGCTTCTTGATATGCCAAATCTGTCAGGTGGATAGATTTTCTTGTCAAAGGAGAAATGCTCACTAACAGGGACGTAAACTAATTTGTGCACACAATATGAGAGAAGGTTTTTGTGCGTATGGAACATTTCTGGCATCTTATATTTCAGCTCATGAAACATAGAACCAAAACTTTACATGCTGCGTTTTTATATTTTTGTTCAGTGTAATATTGTAATAAAAAAATAATATTTGAACATAAAAATATATATGTATTGAGTCAACTAAACTCAAGCCTTAATGTCTCAAAGCTGACACAAGTTCAAACTCTGCTGCTTTTTGTAATCATTGTTTTAATTCTGGTGCTTTCTTTTGTCCCATCCACTCACTGTTGCATGTCATAATCCATTTTATTTTCCTTTTTGTGTTAGACGAGCATGTCTTTGAGCCAATCCGCATGCACGCGCACAGGGCCCGAGTGAGTGAGCGCCATACTCCTTGCTTCCCGACTTTTGAAGCTGCCTCTCAAAGGGGGTGTGGTGTTGGGGCGTAGCTAGACCCCCGCACCCCCAGAGTTAACCCTGTGGCTGAGCATCAGCCTGGCGCCCCCTGATGGATCAGGCTAGTAGTGAGCAGAGTCCTGAGGAGCCGGATGCGGGAGGTCGGGCGGAGCAGGAGGTGGGCCGAAGGGCATCTGAGTCGGAGCACGGCCTGTCCAAAATCACCCACAATGCACTGGAGAACATGGGCGCGCTTGGCCATGGCCTGAAGCAGCTTTTCCAGCCGCAGCGCCGCCGCTCGTCCGTCTCCCCGCACGACGCCGCCGCCTCCTCCTCAGGTGGCCCCGCCCTTGAGCCCCCTGACGGTGGGGGGCCAGAGGTTGGGGACGCCCACTCGGCATCCGGTCCGGACTCTGACCCCCACACTACTTCCTCCGTTCCCCCTGCAGCTCTGAGCCGCGTTCTGCAGCAAATCCGTGGCGCACCCCCCATAATGAAGCGAGGGACCAGTCTGCAGAGCCGCCGCACTAAGGCGGGGGGGACCGGGGACCCCCCCCAGAAAGGCAGCCCCCAGATCCACCGGAGGAGTACCCAGGAGGTTATGCTGCTGCAGGCTGGCCGCCCGCGCTCCTCCTCCACCACGGACACGCCCACCAGCCCCGCCCTGGCCGACATGCTGCTCACTTCCGGGTACCACTCCACTGAGGAGCCTGACAGGGTGAGTTGAAACTAGGGCCCTGCAGGGGTTGGTCCCCTGTAAAACCTACCCACTGGTGCAGACTGGCCACTGCAAGCTTTTCACCTATATTTAAAACAAAACATGTAATAAACAAGCAGCTGCTGCTAGAGAAAACACATATCTAAATGGAAGCGCAATATTGGAAGGTCAGAAATTAATGATGATTTACTGTGAAATGAAATTGATCATATTGGGCTAACTGACTTGCCTTCCTCTGGATGTTCTTGGATGAAGGAGTGAAAGGAACTGTCATTACTGGCAGGTCAGTGTGTGTGTGTGTGTGTTGGTCACTATGTGCTCTAAGCCTTTCTATATTTAGCTCTGGCTGTCTCCAAGAGTACTTCAGGTCAGCCAGCGAAGGCTTGACTTGAAGGCCAAAACAAGATGAAAAGCGGATGGTTCCCTGACATCTCTGACACTGTCCTCCAACATTTTAGATGTAGACTGGTCCTCACTGGAATTGCTCAAAACCATAGAAATTGAGTACACTGTATTAACAATATTTTGCCAATGAAAGAATACTGACTGACTTAGTAGCAGGAGAGTGCATTTCTAAATCCTTCACACTGTTGGGATTGTTGAACTCCTAGACAACTAGTACAACTAGCCCATCATTGTGTCTGAGGTATACCCATCATGCACAGTGCAATGCTTGATGACACCACCAAGCCTTTTGAGCAGGAAGGGTATGAATCGGGCAGTAGGATAACCAACCTGAGCAGTCTGTTCCACCAACAGCAGACTGTGGCCACCGTACTTTGTGAACTGTAATTAACTCGTGTTACATGAGCAGCTAACAGGCTCGTGGCTAGCTACAGTAGCATCTGGATGTGTCTGTAGTTGAGCGACACAGTCTGTCGGTCTTTGAGAAAGCAGAAGTCCTGTCCACCCCCACTGGCTGTCTGTTACATAAGCTGTCTGAACTGACAGTGATGGAAGGTGGGATGGGAGTGCAACTCCACTGTAGTTAGTGGCCTTTGCCTGGCCCAACCCCCCAGAACAGGCCAGAATGAATGATTTATGGTCCGATCTCCAGCACCGACATTCTAGAATCCCACCTCTCTGTGTAGAAAATAGATTTGAGAACATTTAATTTTTTTGGGTTGAGAATAAAGCTTTAGCTTATTCAGTTAAGCCACCTCATTTACTGTGAGTAGGGAAGTTACACACACACACACACACACTGTGTATTGCATCCCTGTCTGATGGATTACTGCTCAGTATATAGACATGGATTCCTCTGGAGATTATTTATGGAAGGTACGACTTGGCTGTTTTTACAAATTATTAACATGCTCCTTTGTGGTAAGTCAGTTTGAGGTAACATTATGTAGGGTGTCCAGCCACTGCCCAGAGGGGGGGGATGTCACTTCTGTATGTTATAATAGGCAGAATCTACCACAAACCCAAAGCTTCCTTGTGTTATAAAACAAATTTTGCCAAGACATCTGATTATTCATGTTCTGAATTGTTCAGTGGGGTCTTTCTCTGTGTCATTAACGTTATGTCCAAAAAGGTCAGGTTTTGTATCTTAATATATCCGATAATAAACACAGAGCTCTGTTGATATAGCGGTGCAGGCTTCTCATAACTTTTGAGGGTTTACAATTTTGTCGTTGTCGTCAGTTGTTTCCGCGGGTCACCAAAGGAGCATTTCACAAATGTCATTAAATGTAAAAGGCTTTGACAATAAAAAGCTTGGAACATGCTCAGTAATCCATTGCCATTTCACCGAGCAACGCTTGTTTTTATGAGAAATCTTCGAAAGAGGAATTTCGACTTAATATGAAAAGCGTATATTTCATGTCTCAATCGATATCCATCTGACATCTATTGTTTTATGTCCTGCGGATTCGAGAATGACGACTAGTTGAATGGGAAAGTGAGCCTGTCAGAATTAAGGCTACGGGCTTCCTTTCACCGAATCCAGCCAAGCTGACGCGATACCCTACGGTTTAAAAGTTCGGGGTCACGCAGAAATGTCCTTGTTATTTTAAAATGGACAAAATAAAAACATCAAATTGATCAGAAATGCAGTGTAGAGATGGTTAATGTTGTAAATGACTATTGTTGCTGGAAACGGATTTGTTTTTATTTTATGGAATATCTACAGAGGTCCATTACCAGCAACCATCACTCCTGTGTTCCAATGGCACATTGTGTTAGCTAATCCAAGTTTATCATTTTAAAAGGCTAATTGATCATTAGAAAACAATTTTGTCTAGAAGGCCAGCATCCCGAAGTCGCCTCTTCACTGTTGACGTTGAGACTGGTGTTTTTGAGGGTACTATTTAATGATGCTCCCAGTTGAGGACTTGGGAGGTGGCTGTTTCTCGAACTAGGCACACTAATGTACTTGTCCTCTTGCTCAGTTGTGCACCAGGTCCTCCGACACACAGTTTTTTTCGCTGATCTGTGAAGGGAGTTGTACACAGCGTTGTATGAGATCTTCAGTTTCTTGGCAATTTCTCGCATGGAATAGCCTTTATTCTTGTTCTGAGAAATGGACTGATGAGTTTCGGAAGAAAGTTCTTTGTTTCTGGCAATTTTGAGCCTGTAATAAAACTCACAAATGCTGACGCTCCAGATACTCATCTAGTCTAAAGAAGGCGAGTTTTATTGCTTATTTAAGCAGAACAACAGTTTTCAGCTGTGCTAACATAATTGAATAAGGGTTTTCTAATGATTAAATGGCCTTTTAAAATGATAAACTTGGATTAGCTAACACAATGTGCTTTTGGAACACAGGAGTGATGGTTGCAGATAATGGGCCTCTGTACGCCTATTTAGATATTCCATTAAAAATCCGCGGTTTCCAGCTACAATTGTCATTCACAACATTAACAATGTCTACACTGTATTTCTGATCAATTTGATGTTATTTTGATGGACAAAAGCTAATTTCTTTCTTTCAAAAACAAGGACATTTCTAAGTGACCCCAAACTTTTGAACGGTTGTGTGTGTGATATAAAAAATGGGTTGTCATTTAGTCACCCTAAGTCTGACCATCCTACAAGGGTAAAAACTAACGTTTGAAGGGATTATGATAGAGACATGAGGTTTGGATCACTGGGTTTTCTTGGGTGATTATATACACAATTAACATTATTTTACACATTGGTCAAAATGTGTTTTTGATTGGAGACCCTGTATTATGATTATATGGTGTTGGATGATTTGATCATGTTTGCCTTATAGTTACTTTCCACTCCATTTTGGCTACTTTTAATGCTCTTCCTCAATCTTACACGACAGTCTCTGATCTATCCTTCTCTCCTCCTATCTTCTCTTCCTCCTCGTTACTCTGTCTTACCTGAGTCAGCTGGATGGTCTGGACGGTTCCGGCCCGGCCGTATCGCCCAACGCCCTCTCCTGCGGAGCCGACGGTTACGGGCTGGACTCTGTCGACACCACCCCTGACCCCCAGCGCACAAAACAGGCCATCGCCCAGCTGCAGCAGAAGATCCTCAAGCTCACAGAGCAGATCAAGATTGAGCAGACGGCCAGAGACGACAACGTGGCCGAGTACCTGAAGCTGGCCAACAACGCGGACAAGCAGCAGAGTGCCCGCATCAAACAGGTGTTTGAGAAGAAGAACCAGAAGTCGGCCCAGACCATCCAGCAGCTGCAGAGGAAGCTGGAGCACTACCACCGCAAACTGAGAGAGGTGGAGCACAACGGTATCCCCCGTCAGCCCAAAGACGTGCTCCGAGACATGCACCAAGGCCTCAAGGGCGTGGGCGCTAAGGTTAGCGTTATGAACATTTTAACATCACATGTACTTTCCTTATGAGGTCATCCCACTTATTTTTCACCAGTGTTATTTCTACCACTAGTGTGCCACTGCAACTGTTAATGTGAGTACTACCACCGCCACCATCAAAATCTAGTTTGTCTGGTTTTAGCCACCTGTCCTTTTTCAGAGTAATTAGCAGCACACAGTTTCGAACAGAATTCAATAGATTGTGTGTAGAATATGTATGTCTCAGACCTGGGTTCCTAAATACTATTCGAAATAATTTCATACTTTAGCTGGGCTTGACTGGTGCAATAACTTATAGAAGAGTCGCAAACCGTACCCATCAGTCACTCCAGGCAGACTAAATCAAATGCTAAAAGTATTTGAAAGATTAAGTGGTATTTGAACTAGGGGTGGGAAACGTTTTAAACTAAATCGGAATCCCTAACGTTAAGAATAATCCCAAATGGAAAAAGTATTTCCTCCCCCACACACAATATGAAAATCAAAGTGCAGGTGGCTCCCCTGCTCTTTCTCTTCGCTAATGATGCGTGTGTGTTCAGTCTTTGGTCTGTTGCATGTAGACTTTCCTAGCCTGTTCATTGGTTTACTGAAGTTGAGAGACATTAGTTAAGAAATTGCGAAGTACATTGCGTGGTACAGCTTCTGATTGCCAATAGATAGGCATAGTGCACAGTTCTGCCTGGTGGCCGACCTGCCTATACTCTGCCCCTCCCCTCTCCCTCTGTCGCTCGCTAAGAAAGATGCAAGTGTTTGCGAAGCACGGCAACTAATCGGTCTCCTCCGTTTTTTAAAAAACTTTTATTTAAAAAAAAAATCTTACCAGTCGATTCCTACCGAAGAAATTTTCTTTCTACTAAATGTTTTAAGGTATTTAACAAATTTTAGACCTAAAGTTTCACGCAGTCAGTTCTTCATTATTTGAGTGACACTTCTGGTAGTTAGTACCACTTAAGTAAAATGCCCGTTCAGTCGTGCTTCGAAACTATCTCCAGAGTTTTTGTGTCGACATTTTCAAAAGCTTAAACGTACTCTTATAGACAAACATGCCGTGGCTGAGGCGCCTTTAAGGGTATATGACTGCAGAAGTATTAATTTCATTGCCCGGCTCAGCGGTCATACATTAGGACCAGATTTATTCTGATAAATCGTAAAAAGAAAATGGCAGTTGAAACGTTTATCAAAATTGTCCATTTGTCACATCCCTAAGTTGAACCCAGGTCTGGTATCTCTGTCCCACGTGTTTTCACTACCGCCGTAGTCCCCCCTCCCTCCCTAGTTAGTAACTGACCCATCTCCCCCAACAGGTCACCGGTGGCCTCTCCAGCTTCTCCCACGCCACTCACTCGGCGGCCGGGGCCGTGGTGTCCAAGCCTCGAGAGATCGCCTCCCTCATCCGCAACAAGTTTGGCAGCGCAGACAACATCTCTGCCCTGAAGGACTCCCTGGACGAGCCCCAGGAAGATGGTCACGTTCTGGGGACTGGGGGGTCCAGGACCCTGGGGGGGGCTTCTAGCCCCAAGTACGGCAGCGAGGATGACTGCTCCAGTGCCACCTCCGGCTCGGCTGGGGCCAACAGCATCACAGGGGCCCCCGGGGGCCCGCCCAGCTCTAAGGGCTTGAACACACTGGAGCACGGTCAGAGCTTGGGCTTGGATACGCTGCTCCACGAGGTCCAGGAGCTCCGGGACAGCCAAGGTCGGCTGGATGAGTCGTTTGACAGCCTGAAAAGCCATTACCAGAGAGACTACACCATGATCATGCAGGCATTGCAGGAGGAGAGATACAGGTAGCCACTGCATGCCACACACAAACGACAACGCAACCAGTATTAAATAGACTAGACCAGTGGTTACCAACGGGTCGATCGAATGGGCGACATTCAAGGCATTTTTAGTTGATCAAATATTTCTGTAGAAAAGGCTAGCCTAGCGGTTAAAAGGGTAAGGCCAGTAACACAAGGCCAGTAACACAAGGTCACGGGTTCGCATCCCAGAGCCGACTTGTTGAAACATCTGTCGATGTGCCCTTAAGCAAGACATTTAATCCTAATTGCTGCTGTTAGTCGCTCTGTAAAAGAACGTCTGCTAAATGACTCAAATGTAAAAATGATAAAGCCTTGTGCATATATATATATATATATATACACACACACACACACACACACAGTGCCTTGCGAAAGTATTCGGCCCCCTTGAAGTTTGTGACCTTTTGCATCATTTCAGGCTTCAAACATAAAGATATAAAACTGTATTTTTTTGTGAAGAATCAACAAGTTGGACACAATCATGAAGTGGAACGACATTTATTGGATATTTCAAACTTTTTTAACAAATAAAAAACTGAAATTGGGCGTGCAAAATTATTCAGCCCCTTTACTTTCAGTGCAGCAAACTCTCTCCAGACGTTCAGTGAGGATCTCTGAATGATCCAATGTTGACCTAAATGACTAATGATGATAAATACAATCCAACTGTCTGTAATCAAGTCTCTGTATAAATGCACCTGCACTGTGATAGTCTCAGAGGTCCATTAAAAGCGCAGAGAGCATCATGAAGAACAAGGAACACACCAGGCAGGTCCGAGATACTGTTGTGAAGAAGTTTAAAGCCGGATTTACAAAAAGATTTCCCAAGCTTTAAACATCCCAAGGAGCACTGTGCAAGCGATAATATTGAAATGGAAGGAGTATCAGACCACTGCAAATCTACCAAGACCTGGCCGTCCCTCTAAACTTTCAGCTCATACAAGGAGAAGACTGATCAGAGATGCAGCCAAGAGGCCCATGATCACTCTGGATGAACTGCAGAGATCTACAGCTGAGGTGGGAGACTCTGTCCATAGGACAACAATCAGTCGTATATTGCACAAATCTGGCCTTTATGGAAGAGTGGCAAGAAGAAAGACATTTCTTAAAGATATCCATAAAAAGTGTCATTTAAAGTTTGCCACAAGCCACCTGCGAGACACACCAAACATGTGGAAGAAGGTGCTCTGGTCAGATGAAACCAAAATTGAACTTTTTGGCAACAATGCAAAACGTTATGTTTGGCGTAAAAGCAACACTGCTCATCACCCTGAACACACCAAACCCACTGTCAAACATGGTGGTGGCAGCATCATGGTTTGGGCCTGCTTTTCTTCAGCAGGGACAGGGAAGATGGTTAAAATTGATGGGAAGATGGATGGAGCCAAATACAGGACCATTCTGGAAGAAAACCTGATGGAGTCTGCAAAAGACCTGAGACTGGGACGGAGATTTGTCTTCCACAAGACAATGATCCAAAACATAAAGCAAAATCTACAATGGAATGGTTCAAAAATAAACATATCCAGGTGTTAGAATGGCCAAGTCAAAGTCCAGACCTGAATCCAATCGAGAATCTGTGGAAAGAACTGAAAACTGCTGTTCACAAATGCTCTCCATCCAACCTCACTGAGCTCGAGCTGTTTTGCAAGGAGGAATGGGAAAAAATTTCAGTCTCTCGATGTGCAAAACTGATAGAGACATACCCCAAGCGACTTACAGCTGTAATCGCATCAAAAGGTGGCGCTACAAAGTATTAACTTAAGGGGGCTGAATAATTTTGTACGC
Source organism: Oncorhynchus masou masou (assembly GCF_036934945.1). Taxonomy (NCBI): domain Eukaryota; kingdom Metazoa; phylum Chordata; class Actinopteri; order Salmoniformes; family Salmonidae; genus Oncorhynchus; species Oncorhynchus masou. The sequence goes on along the minus strand of NC_088216.1, from coordinate 46,608,194 downwards.
CCAATTTTTCAGTTTTTGATTTGTTAAAAAAGTTTGAAATATCCAATAAATGTCGTTCCACTTCATGATTGTGTCTCACTTGTTGTTGATTCTTCACAAAAAAATACAGTTTTATATCTTTATGTTTGAAGCCTGAAATGTGGCAAAAGGTCGCAAAGTTCAAGGGGGGCGAATACTTTCGCAAGGCACTGTATACACTGCTCAAAAAAATAACACTTAAACAACACAATGTAACTGTAAGTCAATCACACTTCTGTGAAATCAAACTGTCCACATAGGACGCAACACTGATTGACAATAAATTGAACATGCTGTTGTGCAAATGGAATAGACAACAGGTGGAAATTATAGACATTTAGCAAGACACCCCCAATAAAGGAGTGGTTCTGCAGGTGGTGACCACTGACCACTTCTCAGTTCCTATGCTTCCTGGCTGATGTTTTGGTCACTTTTGAATGCTGGCGGTGCTTTCACTCTAGTGGTAGCATGAGACGGAGTCTACAACCCACACAAGTGGCTCAGGTAGTGCAGCTCATCCAGGATGACACATCAATGCGAGCTGTGGCAAGAAGGTTTGCTGTGTCTGTCAGCGTAGTGTCCAGAGCATGGAGGCGTTACCAGGAGACAGGCCATTACATCAGGAGACTTGGAGGAGGCCGCAGGAGGGCAACAACCCAACAGCAGGACCGCTACTTCCACCTTTGTGCAAGGAGGAGCACTGCCAGAGCCCTGCAAAATGACCTCCAGCAGGCCACAAATGTGCATGTGTCTGCTCAAACGGTCAGAAACAGACTCTGAGGGCCCGACGTCCACAGGTGGGGGTTGTGCTTACAGCCCAACACCGTGCAGGACGTTTGGCATTTGCCAGAGAACACAAAGATTGGCAAATTCGCCACTGGCTCCCTGTGCTCTTCACAGATGAAAGCAGGTTCACATTGAGCACATGTGACAGACGTGAGAGTCTGGAGACGCCGTAGAGAACGTTCTGCCGCCTGCAACATCCTCCAGCATGACCGGTTTGGCGGTGGGTCAGTCATTGTGTGGGGTGGCATTTCTTTGGGGGGCCGCACAGCCCTCCATGTGCTCGCCAGAGGTAGGCTGACTGCCATTAGGTAACGAGATGAGATCCTCAGACCCCTTGTGAGACCATATGCTGGTGCGGTTGGCCCTGGATTCCTCCTAATGCAAGACAATGCTAGACCTCATGTGGCTGGAGTGTGTCAGCAGTTCCTGCAAGAGGAAGGCATTGATGCTATGGACTGGCTCGCCCGTTCCCCAGACCTGAATCCAATTGTGCACATCTGGGACATCATGTCTCCCTCCATCTACCGACGCCATGTTGCACCACAGACTGTCCAGTAGTTGGCGGATGCCTTCGTCCAGGTCTGGGAGGAGATCCCCCAGGAGACCTTCCGCCACTTCATCAGGAGTATGCCCAGGCATTGTAGGGAGGTCATACAGGCACGTGGAGGCCACACACACTACTGAGCCTCATTTTGACTTGTTTTAAGGACATTACATCAAAGTTGGATCAGCCTGTTGTATGGTTTTCTACTTTAATTTTGAGTGTGACTCCAAATCCAGACCTCCATGGGTTGATACATTTGATTTCCATTGATGATTTTTGTGTGATTTTGTTGTCAGAACATTCAACTATGTAAAGAAAAAAGTATTTAATAAGAGTATTTCATTCATTCAGATCTAGGATGTTATTTTAGTGTTCCCTTTATTTTTTTGAGCAGTGTTTATAAGCACGGCATGTTTGTCTGTTGTGCTTTTTTTGAGCAGTGTTTATAAGCACGGCATGTTTGTCTGTTGTGCTTTTTTTGAGCAGTGTTTATAAGAGCATGTTTGTCTGTTGTGCTTTTTTGATATAAGCACGGCATGTTTGTCTGTTGTGCTTTTTTTGAGCAGTGTTTATAAGCACGGCATGTTTGTCTGTTGTGCTTTTTTTGAGCAGTGTTTATAAGCACGGCATGTTTGTCTGTTGTGCTTTTTTTGAGCAGTGTTTATAAGCACGGCATGTTTGTCTGTTGTGCTTTATATATATATATATATATATATATGGCTTTATCATTTTTACATTTGAGTCATTTAGCAGATGCTCTTATACAGAGCGACTAACAGCAGCAATTAGAATTTAGTGTCTTGCTCAAGGGCACATCGACGGATGTTTCAACTAGTCGACTGATATATGTATGTCTTACTCTGTTGGTGGGAGGTGCACTTGATTCAGAAGCACTGAGATCCGGGGAGGCAAAGTGTTCACATTTTGAACCATTTTCTCTGAAGGGACACATTCTGCCTAACCGGCGGACCAGGAGCGCTACTGTGCTGGCCAATCAGTTAGTTCAAATCACCATGCCTTCAGCTTCCACGACCCCCACAGCAAAGTTTGATACTCGAGTACTTGAGACTTCAACTTTGAAAACTATGACTAAAGAGAGACTGTCAAGAATACAGCAAAGAGCTGCTTTTTAAGTTTTTATTAAGCATTGTCAACACAAAACAAAAACGCATCTCCCTACTTCCACCAGTGCTACAACCAGCACTGCAGCTGCAATGAATGAATGAATTGAGAAGCCGAATGTATCGATAGGCCTGCATTTTTATTATTAGCAGCTCGTTGTATCCATTTTAATATAGAGGAATATTTAACCTTCTCTAGTTATAGGAACAACATGAATTTGTGCATGAGGCAGAAATAATGTGGTGCGACTCGAGGTTCGCAATCAGGTTTAAGACTGTCCTCTCTTTCTGGTCAGTCTCACCGGAGGAAAGGAGCGAGCAGGGACCGTGGGAGGTGGACTCTCTGCTTCTCTCTCCCTCTGCTGAGACTGACCGTCAGATGCAGGGAGCATCAGTTTCCCCAGTGGGAGAAACTCCCCAAATACAGGTGTGCCAAGCTTGTAGCGTCATGCCCAAGAAGAGTCAATGCTGTAATTGCTGCCAAAGGGGCTTCAACAAAGTACTGAGTAAAGGGTCTGAATACTTATAGAAATCTGTTTTTATTTATTTTGTATAAATTAGCCAAAATTTCTAATCCTGTTTTCGCTTTGTCATTATGGGGTATTGTGTGTAGATTTGGGGGGGGGGGGGGTGTATTTAATTAATTTTATAATAAGGCTGTAACAAAGTCAAGGAATCTGAATACTTTCCGTAGCCACTGTGCCTTCAAAGTATTCCCACCTCTTGACTTTTTCCACATTTTGTTACATTAGGTTAGTATTTTAGAATAAGGATATAGTCTAATTGACAATGAAAATAAACCCTTAACAGAATTAAAATATTCAAAATACCCCATAATGTCAAAGTGGAATTGTGTTTTTTGACATTTTTTTTTTACAAATTAAACTTTTAAAACAGAGTGACTTTTAAAACAGAGTTTAATAGTTGTGATAGGAAAAACATTGTAGTTACTCAAAAAGTACTAACCTAGCTTAATTGACGGAGTGAAAAGGAAGCCTGTACAGAATTAAAATATTCCAAAACATTCATCCTGTTTACAACTTGTTGTCCTGAAATATGAACTGTTATGTTTGGTGCAAATCCAATACAACACATTAGATTAGACTTCTTATCTCCATATTTTAATGCAGTTGGTTGCTGAATTGATATGGGTATTCATGTAATCATTAAGGACTGGGGAATTTTTCAGGATAAAAAATAAACAGAATGGAGCTAAGCACATGTAAAATCCTAGAGGAAAACCTGGTTCAGTCCGCTTTCCACCAGACACTGGGAGATGAATTCACCTTTCAGCAGGATAATAACCTAAAACATAAGGCCACATATACACTGGAGTTGCTTACCAAGAAGACAGTGAATGTTATTTACAGTTTGGATTTAAAGCTGCTTGAAAATCTATGGCAAAATCTGAAAATGGTTGTCTAGCAATGATCAACAACCAATTTGACAGAGCTTGAAGAATTTTGAAAAGAATAATGGGGGAAAATGGTACAATCCAAGTGTGCAAAGCTCTTAGACTTACCCAGAAAGACTTGCAGCTGTAATCGCGGGCAAAGGTGCTTCTAACATGTATTGACTTTGGGGTGTGAATACGTATGTAAATTGAGATGTTTAGTTTTCTGCAAATATATTGAAAATTAAATATGTTTTCACTTTGTTCTCATGCATCTATCTATACACAATACCCCACAATGGCAATCTATTTAATACATTTTGAATTGAGGCTTTAACACAAAATGTGGAATAAGTCAAGGGGTATGAATACTTTCTGAAGGCAGACTACATACTCACTGAAATCGGCAGTTACTCAAGTTGCTAAGAGATGCAAAATCCCCTTGTAACTAAATTTAGAATACCGGTATACTTTCTCAGTTCAAAAGAACTCTTATCACTCAGCACCAGCAAACATTTCCACTAACACTTCCTTTCATGACACATTTTATAATAAATAAAAAATAATACATGTATATGGATCAAAAGCTGGAAAAAAATATTCAAAAATATTTTTTGTCCTCAGAGGGTAGGGAGGGGTTAATGAAAGGAAGTGTTTGATTGGTACCGTGTGTGTGTGTTCAGGTGTGAGCGTTTGGAGGAGCAGCTGAATGACTTAACAGAGCTGCACCAGAATGAGATCCTGAACCTGAAGCAGGAGCTGGCCAGCATGGAGGAGAAGATCGCCTATCAGTCTTATGAGAGAGCTAGAGACATTCAGGTGGGTTTTGTCAACAATTGAAATAAGGATTGTTTTTTTACCTCATAATTTTTAGCTCCTGTGAACTCCATTTGTTCTTCCTCCCTCCTTTATGTTTTACGATAGGGTGTGTTTGTGGTGAAGCGAGTTGGTGACATTCCAACCTGTTTAACCATGCCCCCCCCATATGTAGGAGGCTCTGGAGGTGTGCCAGACGCGTATCTCCAAGATGGAGCTGCAGCAACAACAGCAGCAGGTGGTCCAGCTAGAGGGCCTAGAGAACGCCACGGCCCGGACCTTGCTGGGCAAGCTCATCAACGTACTGCTAGCCGTCATGGCCGTGCTCCTGGTATTCGTCTCCACCGTGGCCAACTGCGTGGTGCCCCTGATGAAGACGCGCAGCCGCACCTTCTCCACGCTGCTCTTTGTCGTCCTCCTCGCCTTCCTGTGGAGGAACTGGGAGGTCATCTCGCAGTACCTGGATCGCTTCCTGCTGTCCCCTAGTTGACCTACAGGGGTGGGGCTCTCTTAATGAGTGACGAAGGGAGGCGACGGTGGGGCGGGCCTCCCTGAACATTGAGGGACAGGCCTGGTGGGGGTTGACTAACTAACAAACCCGTACTCTGCCTCTGATGCATGTGGTGGAACCAGGCCAGCACAAAGGGCAGGTTTAGCGGAAAGGAGGAGGAGGATGAGGAGCCAGGAGATCTGCACACTTACTTCTCTCGCTCTCTCCAAGCAGTGAAATTGTTTACACGTGGAAGATGTTTTCTTGCTTTTAGAATTGATTCAAGTGGTATTGAATTGTTCTTCTTGTTATTGCAGTCATTCATGCAGATGCTTGAGGGCTTTCTCTTGTGGCAGGATTGGGAAGGTAAACAGCTGGCATGTTGAGGATCCACATGGCTAGTGACTTTACCCTTTTTCCGTTCTCATTTTCTCTACATCCAAAATCTCTCTTCCTTTTCTCTCTTTAACCCTAAAATCTCTCCTTTCTCCCTTTTCTTACTCCCAATATGTTCTCTTCCGTGTTTGTCTTCCTCTGCCCCTCTTCTCAATCACCCCAGTCTTTGCCCATTTCACTAAATCATTCTTCTTTCTGGGAGATTTGATGTGACTAGCTACAGTGCACTGCTGTGGACAAAATCAAATTTATCACTGGATCAAGCAAGTGATGGGTTCTTGACTTGTTTCTATTGGACGAGCTAAACGCGACGTTGGGCCTGATTGGATCAGGACTGAGTCGGAATATGCTCAGCTTGAAGCCCCGCACTCTTGGCCTGGCCTGTTGGATCTGCCCCTGCTGAGACTATAAACTAATCTATAAACTGAATGAACATACTTGAAGAGCTGTGAAGGTTCTCAGTCTTTCAGTGCTTCCGTACTGTTTCTATTAGTGACAATGAAATGTAAACTTTTTATTTTTTAAAACAAATAAACATGCGGTTTTAAAAATGAAGAATTGAGTCAACACATCCCTTTCAACCTCAAGTTTTTGACGTGTTGCAAATGTTGCCTATATTGACAAGCTAGTCGAGCTCTAACAATGTCCTCAAAGATGGAAGGCAGGCGAGACCTTTCAAGCCAATGAGGGCAGATAAGTGTGGCGTCGGGTCATAGGCCACATCTGTGACAGCTTCAATGGCGTTGTTTATACACTCCATTTTAAAGTATTCGATGGCAGATGTCGCCTGACTCTTAAGAATTCCCACCCAGTTGACTATGTTAAAATAGTGTAAGCCCTCCATGGCAATGTCTATGCTAAAATGGGTTATCCTTAAGTATCACAACAGGCACAACTCCAATATAAAGTAGTTGCAGAAATGCCACAGGCGTCCACAACCTAACAATTATAAAACTTGGATTCGATCAAATAACCCCCACATGGATAATTGGCAAGTATTTGTTGACCAAATTCAACTCATTGAACTCTATACGAATTGCTCAAGTCGTGGACAGATTCTGGGCGGAGTAAAACCTCGCTTCACTTCTTCCCGTGTATCCTTTTTCAAATCCAGGCCTTGAGGTCCACAGCATTAATGATTTATTTTTTTTTCTCCTTGGGGGTGGTTAAACTTCCAGGGAATAAAGAACCAAGAGCACCTGTGGACAGCAATGCTTCCGGTACCTTTTGAATATCAAACTGAAGACCCAATTAGTTCTTGCTCCCCCTTGTGGACAAACTGAAGTGGTACAACATGTTGCATTGCACCATTATGGGCACGGACCCATAACAGACTAGTTTTGAATAACTTCCCATAGATTAATAGTTATGGGAAATGTTTGTTTTGAGATGGTTAGTTCTAACTGTATAGAAAGACTGCTACCACAAACCAGCAGCATCAAAAATTCCATGGTGGAGAGAACAGTGAAAGACCAGTATCAGGGTCGTCCCTCAGGAGACTGGTACCAAGACGTCATGTCCAGTGTGCCGAAGTGTTCCAGGCTCAGATTGGTCTCAACCATCTGCACACTCACTGCCATGGTCAGCAACCTATGATGGATGAACAAAGTCCTGACTGTATAGAAAACACCTTAGCCATCAATATTTTCCAGGAACCGGGACGTCACTGTACTAGTGATACAATTAATCTGGCAGAAGAAGGTACTGATTTTAGCAGGTGTAAGAAACAAGAAACAAAACTTAACAGCTTTTTATTTATATATTTAAAAATATATATATTTATAAACTTGCATCAGTGAATCATTAAACATCTTTACAAACCCCTAGCTACCACCAACACTTATCTACAGGAAAAGTGGAGATGACATTTTACAGCAGCGAGGTCTACACTTAAATGCCACAAACAAGTAGTACAAAAAACTGCTTTATTTAAAAACATACAAAGTGGATAAAAGGAGTGCAGTCACTCTGCTGCTGCCTTCTTTCCTCGTTTCCCTGTGGTTTTAACTTCAGGAGCAGCAGTGTCCCCTGCTGATGGCTCCGAAAGCCTTTTGGAGTGGGTCTGTGGACTTTTCCATGTGAATATTAAAGTCACCAAAGATTAGAATATTATCTGCTATGACTACAAGGTCCGATAGGAATTCAGGGAACTCAATGAGGAACCCTGTATATGGCCCAGGAGGTCTGTAAACAGTAGCTATTAAAAGTGATTGAGTAGGCTGCATAGATTTCATGACTAGAAGCTCAAAAGATGAACATTTATTTATTTGTTGTTGTAAATTGACATTTGCTATCGTAAATGTTAGCAACACCTCTGCCTTTGCGGGATTCATCAGGCTTCAGCCATATTTGTCAGGCCAATCACATCAAGATTGTGATCAGTGATTAGTTAATTGACTATAATTGCCTTTGAAGTGAGGGATCTAACATTAAGGAGTCCTATTTTGAGTTGTGAGGTCTCGTGATCTCTTTCAATAATGACAGAAATGGAGGAGGTCTTTATCCCAGTGAGATTGCTCAGGCGAACACCGCCATGTTTAGTTTTGCCCAACCTAGGTCGAGGCACAGACACGGTCTCAATAGGGATAGCTGAGCTGACTACACCAAGCTGGCAGGCTGGCTAACAGCCTGCTGCCTGGCCTGCACCCTATTTCATTGTGGAGCTAGAGGAGTTGGAGCCCTGTCTATGTTGGTAGATAATATGAGAGCACCCCTCCAGCTAGGATGGAGTCCGTCACTCCTCAGCAGGTCAGGCTTGGTCCTGTTTGTGGGTGAGTCCCACAAATGATCTACAAATTATATATTTTGTGAGGGGCAGAAAACAGAAAACATGATAAAGCCCAAATAGGGAACAGTACCCATGACAAAAGTGTGTGTATACAGTGGGCTCCAAAATTACTGGCACCCCTGACTGGCAATGCACAAACAATACTTAAAAAAAAATATAAACAATATAATTATAGAGAAACTCAAAATACCAACATGTGAGAAATACTGTACTTTATTAATGTTTCAATGGAACCAACCAAAATCATTCAATTATTTAATACAAAATAAATTACCTAAATCAAGGTTTCAGAATTATTGGCACTCCTCATTTAGTACTTTGTGCAACCACCTCTGGGTTTGCACTTAAACTGCCCTCTTCCACTCAGCTCACAGGTTTTCGATTGGATTGAGGTCCGGCAACTGAGATTCCCATGGCAGAACATTGATTTTGTCACATTACCATTTCTGTGTGGATCTTGAGGTATGTTTCGGGTCATTGGCCGTAGGTGGACTTTCCAACAAGACAAGTCCCAGCCTTCTGGCAGAGGCAACCAGATTATCAGCTAAAATTGCCTGATACTTGGTAGAATTAATTATGCCACCAATCTTAACCAGTGCCCCTGGACCTCTGGAATTAAAACAGCCCCAAAACATCACTGACCCCCCCCTCCTCCATATTTCACTGTGGGTATGAGGTGACTCTCCTTGTATGCATCTCTGTTTTGATGCCAGACATGCTGATGCTGTATCTGACCAGAGCACCTTCTTCCAGTCATAAATAAATGACGTTTGGCAAACTCCAAGCGCTTGCGTCTGTGTCTTGGTGTCAGAAAGGGCTTTCTTCTGGCAACCCTTCCAAAGAGCCTGTGGAGGTGGTGTCAGAAAGGGCTTTCTTCTGGCAACCCTTCCAAAGAGCCTGTGGAGGTGGTGTCAGAAAGGGCTTTCTTCTGGCAACCCTTCCAAAGAGCCTGTGGAGGTGGTGTCAGAAAGGGCTTTCTTCTGGCAACCCTTCCAAAGAGCCTGTGGAGGTGGTGTCAGAAAGGGCTTTCTTCTGGCAACCCTTCCAAAGAGCCTGTGGAGGTGGTGTCAGAAAGGGCTTTCTTCTGGCAACCCTTCCAAAGAGCCTGTGGAGGTGGTGTCAGAAAGGGCTTTCTTCTGGCAACCCTTCCAAAGAGCCTGTGGAGGTGGTGTCAGAAAGGGCTTTCTTCTGGCAACCCTTCCAAAGAGCCTGTAGTTGTGGAGGTGGTGTCTGATGGTGCTTTTTGAAAGCTGGTGACCCCAAAACGCCACCAAGGCCTGGAATTCTTTCACAGTGATTCTTGGGGATTTTGTTGCTTCTCTCACCATCCTCCTCCCTATCCTGGGGGGCAAAATGTATTTGCGTCCTCTACCCGTGAGGTTTACAACTGTTCCATATCTTTTGAATTTTCTAATAATTGCCCTGACAGTGCTCAGTGGTATATTCAATCGTTTGTGGATCTTCTTGTTGCCATTACCAGATTTATGAAGGTCTATGACCATCTGTTTCTTTTGAACTGCTAGTTCTTTTGTTTTCATGGTGTTGGATGACAGCGGGAAATTGCATGTGTGTTACCTCATTTTTATACCCTAGTGAAACAGGAAGTGATGTAATGGCTCAATATAGTTCCCTCAGACTTAAATTAGTGGAATTTAATTTGTGGTTTAATTTTGGTAGATGTTATTTACAATAATCTTTAAGGGTGCCATTAATTGTGAAACCTTGATTTGGAGGACATTGATTTTTAATTACATCAAATTATTTTGGTTGGTTCCATTGAAACATTAATAAAGCACAGTATTTATCATGTTGGTATTTTGAATTTATCTCTATAATTTTATTATTTATATTTGTTTAAGCATTGTTTGTGCATTGCCAGTCAGGGGTGCCAGCAATTTTGGAGACCACTGTATATATAAAAAGGCCCTATACACCAAAACCACTTGAACAATGCCAATAGTCTGAACATAACTGAAACCACACTTGCCTCAATGTTTCACCTTCTGCTTTTTGGCTGTAGCCTTTTTAGTGATGTATGTGTATGTATGCAATCATGAACACAATGAGAAGAGAGATACTCATAAAAGTAATTGAATGAGCATTGTTAAATGTCCTCCATTGCAATGGGTGTAGCTCAATAACAATGATCCCATACAATTGGGCAGATTATAGGGTGATGTCTAAATCCTAGGAGTGATGAGCACAATCAATTCAGTGGATTCAGTTTACCGGCTTCCTTGTCCTTAGTCTTCTTGGCTTGGGGGTAAATGGGGGCCCTGCCTTGATTGGGTAACCGATAAAATAAACTGCATAATAACTAAATGTGACTGGTCAATTATGTGAGTCAGGGGTTGGGCCCAAGAGGCAAAAAAACAAATTACTTATTCTATAACCAACCAAGATAACCTGTTATCAACGTTCAAAATACACCAGAGAACATATTTAGCTACAGAGGATCAATAGTTTCTCAAAAATAACTGGATTAAATGTAATAACCAGCATATGCAGGTAACTGCCAAAATAAACCCCCAACAAAGTGTCTTAAAAAGGGTGTTTGTCCTCCACCAGCTGCAAGACGCCTTGGCATAAATTCTACAAATTTACCAAAACAGTGGCAGGAAAACACACCCCACACACCATAAACTTTGTTCCTCATTTATTCAAATGTTTCCTTTATTTTGGTAGTTCCATGTTGCCTACAGTCTGGAAGGCTGCAATTTGGGCAGCATGCATGCCAAATGTACAGCTTGTTGTATTGTGGCCATAGAAAAAATACATCGATTTTTGGATCCTCTTACCCTGGCATTTTGAATGGTAAGTCATGGGTACACTAGCAATGGCTGCCAGTCCTGATCTGAACTGGAACTGCCATCCATGGATGATATGTTGTTGGTTGCAGCTGTTTGCACGTTTCAATATACAAATCATGGGAAAAACATAGTTTGGAAAGCAAATGTCTACTGCTGAAAATAGAAGACAGTCTGTAGAACCAATATAATTCTCAACTCTGTTTGTGACGAGCAACACTAGTTTTTCAAAGTAGCTCACCCTGAGATAGGCTATTGCCAAGAGGAGCGCATTGGCCATCACCGTGAGTAGTAGCATATGGTGGCTTCATCATTACGTGAGTCAGTGTGCCACTGGAAATTGTATTTAATTGCCCAATGTAGTAATATATAAATAAAAACCACTATTCAAACAGGAAAGCTGTTTTAACCTCTTGAATCTAGGGGGCACTATTTTCATTTTTGGAAAAATAACGTACCCAAAGTAAACGGGCTATTTTGTCAGGACAAGATGCTAGAATATGCATATAATTGACAGCTGTGAGTATAACAGAACTGATATTGCAGGCGAAAGCCTGAGAAAAATCCAATCAGGAAGTGACTTCTTTAGAAACCTCTGCGTTCCTATGCGTCCTTATTGAGCAGTGAATGAGATATCAACCAGATTCCTTTTTCTATGGCTTCCTAATGTGTCTAGTGTCACAATACATAGTTTCAGGCTTTCGTTTTGAAAAATTAGCCTGAACGTCAACATTGCGTCAGTGGTCAGCTGGAGTCTCTCAGAGTGTTTTGATCGTGAGGGACAAATGCGGCCATTGTTTCTCTCTTTCCTACTAAGAAGCCATCTGTCCCGGTTGCTATATTATCAAATAGATATTTGAAAAACACCTTGAGGATTGATTATAAACAACGTTTGACATGTTTCTGTCGATTATTATGGAGCTAATTTGGAATATTATTCGGCTTTGTCGTGACCGCAATTTCCGGTCGAATTCTAAGCCAAAGTGAAGAACTAACGGAGTTATTTCGGCTACAAAAATAATATTTTTGGAAAAAAGGAACATTTGCTATCTAACTGGTAGTCTTGTGAGTGAAAACATCCGAAGCTCATCAAAGGTAAACGATTTAATTTGATTGCTTTCCTGATTTTCGTGACCAGGTTGCCTGCTGCTAGCTAGGCATAATGTTATGCTAGGCTATCGATAAACTTACACAAATGCTTGTCTTGCTTTGGCTGTAAAGCATATTTTCAAAATCTGAGATGACAGGGTGATTAACAAAAGGCTAAGCTGTGTTTAAATATACTTCACTTGCGATTTGAATATGAATATTTTCTAGTAATATTTATGTCCGTTGAGTTATGCTAATTAGTGTCAGTTGATGAATACGCTCCCAGATCCGGGATGGGTAGTTACAACATTAACCTCTCTGGGCAACCCGACATGCTAGCGTCCCACCTTGCCAATAATAAATGCAAATGCACTATGCCAAATGCTCATAGCACTCGTTAAAACTCAAACGTTTATTAAAACACACATGCATGGTACTCAATTGAAGCTACACTCGTTGTGAATCTAGCCAACAAGTCAGATTTTTAAAATGATTTTCGGCAAAAGCATGAGAAGCTATTATCTGATAGCATGCAACACCCCGAAATACCTGAAGGGGACGTAAACAAAAGAATTAGCGTAGCCGGCGCTACACAAAACGCATAAATAAAATATAAAACATTCATTAGCTTTGACGAGCTTCTTTGTTGGTTCTCCTATATGTCCCATAAACATCACAATTGGGTCTTTTTTTCGATTAAATCGGTCCTTGTAATACCCAAAATGTCCATTTATGAAGACTGTGTGATCCAGGAAAAACACTGTTTCTAAACGCAACGTTATTTTTAAAAATTAAAAAAGTTGCCTATAAACTTTGACAAAACACTTCAAACTACTTCTGTAATCCAACTTTAGTTATTAGTAAACGTTAATAAACGATCAAATTGATCACGGAGCGATCTGTATTCAATAGGAGCAAGTTTGGAAATCGTCGTCCACTTTCCCCCTTCCATAACTTCCTGCTGTGTACCCGAAGACAGGATGTGCCTATTACTCAAATGACCAAGGATTTACCTGAATAGATTTCACAACACTGGCGACATCGTGTGGAAGCTGTAGGAACTGTAAGCCGGTCGCTATCTATTATACCTTGCAATAGACAATACAGAGACTGGCGGATTGATTTTTTCTTCGTCGATTTTGTGATCAGGTTTCCTTGGGATTTTGACCACGAAACACGTTCTGTTATAGTCACAGACATCATTCAACCAGTTTTAGAAACTTCAGAGTGTTTTCTATCCACACATACTAATCATATGCATATACTATATTCCTGGCATGAGGAGCAGGACGTTGAAATGTTGCGCGATTTTTAACAGAATGTTGAAAAAAGTGGCCCGATCTCTAACAGGTTTTTACATACTCAATTACAATTTTTGGGAAGGAAAACCATTTCACTAATATTGTAAATTATAGGTCATATTTCATAGAAATCTGGAAACATTGGGCATTTACTTTAAGAAGATTTAGCCGTTTGCTATCGAGTTGATGTCCTCACCAATACCCCGCCCTCGATTCCTTTTTTCATGGTCTTGCGTGTCATGTACTTCAACCTCACCAGGTCCACTGATGATTATTTCTCTGTTGCGTAGCCGCGAATGGCCTGTGAGGAGACCCCCTTTCGAGAGTCCAACTCCTTCAACGCTTCTTTAACCAACACCATCGTAGGTGGATGAAGAGGAGTTTTTCGTGCCACAGCAGGTGCTTTGCTGGTTTCTAACAATGAAATAAATAAATGTATCAACCGTAATCTAACCAAATAGCCGTAAAATTAGGCTACTCAAATTGGCCTAAACCGCACATGGTTTTACAAACCCGATTGAGCTTTTCCTGACACTTTTTCATATTTTTTGGGCACATCAGAAAGTGAAGTTACTTCTTTGGTGCCTTCTGCTTTTTCTTTAGGTGGCATGATCAAACGGTTCATCTCAAAGTTAGGCTATATAAAAAAATTAGTTTAAAAACAGCAACTGCATTCTCAGCCTACACACGTTCAATGTTATGCACTTCAAGCAGCACCGCAGCAAAGCACGCGGTTTACCTGAACAGGTGCTGACATTTAGGTACCAGTTAGTACATTCAACGTCAACTGATCAGTCCGAGTAGAGTGAAATCGCTTTTTCTTCTCTCCTCTGTTCCTTCCTTCCATCCTTTCCTTTACTGCGCTTATCAGTTTACCTTCACTGCTCTGGCATATTATTAAACATGACTCACCAAACATAAATGAAATATGAAAACCCTTCTACATTTTAGAGATTATAAAACTCTCAACCACAAATGCAAGGCTTTTGTAGTTAAACTTTGTGCAGCTGTTAAAAACTTCAAACAAAAAGTCGAAGATAAATATTTTTCTCAGAAAGACAAGTTAGTTTGTTGGTTTAAAAAATAAAGACAGACAGCTTTAGAACCTAAAAATAATTACTGATACATGATTCTGAATGTTCAGCCTCCTTGTCCTCTGCAACATGACATTAGCCCACAGTTCCCATATGAGACATCTGTGGTTTTCCTGTGAACAAGCTTCACATCTGCATTTCTTTTGAAACAACAGTTAATCTTTGTCCCAGTCACTACCACCATCTTCTGTGAAGTCAGACTAACAGTATGTATGTAGCTGTCTAAAGAATGACATTGTTCATCCCTGATATGGCTGGTCATCTGTTTTTACTCATCCTCCTTTTCGGTGAGTTATTTTTCCTTCCATCTGTTTGTGGGACAGGATATTCCATTCTTCTTTCCCCTCTTTTAGTATTTACTTTAGGAACTTTTAATATTTCAACATGTTATGGTTATAATAAGTGTGTCTTATTCCATTGATCATCCTACTGATTTTTAATTTCTCTGTCATTATTTTACATGTTGTACAGATAAGAATGACCACTGCTTGATAACATGGCTGTGAATACTGAACATGACTGTTCTGCTTCGCCAGCTTGTGTAAAGTGTTCCAATCTCATGTTTTCTTATTTTTCATAATGGTAAAAAGAGCATGATAATGACCCATTTTGTTATGTCTAGATACCTTCCAGTACCTCAAAGCCAAAGGTCAGTATCATTATAATGACTTTAAAGCTGCAATATGTAACTTTTTGGGCTACCAGACAAAACAACGGGTTACCAAAATATTCAAATAATGATTAACATATTTTCAATAATAACGTTATTTTGATTAATTTATTCATACGATTTCATCCTTCCATGAGATGCTGTATACACTGGGCATACAAAACATTAACATGACATAGACTGATCAGGCAAATCCAGGTGAAAGCTATGATCCCTTATTTATGTCACTTGTTAAAGCCACTTAAATCCGTAAATAGATGAAGGGGAGGAGACAGGTTAAAGACATGGATTGTGTATGTGTGCCATTCAGAGGGGAAAAGGGCAAGACACAATATTTAAGTGCCTTTGAAGGAGGTATGCTACTAGGTGCCAGAACTGTAACAGTGCTGGGTTTTTCACGCTCAACAGTTTCCTGTGTGTATCAAGAATGGTCCACCACCCTAAGGACATCCTGCCAACATGAAACAACTGTGGGAAGGATTGAAGTCAAAATTGGTCATCATCCCTGTGGAATGCTTTCGACACATTGTTAAATCCATGGTCCGACTGTTTGGTATATTCAGTGTAATCCTGACACAAATCTAGGGTTGGTACCCAAGGCAGCTGGTCGATCCATGATGGCTGTCAACGCTCTTAGTCCTTGCTTGCTTGCTAGGCAACTTCGTTTAACACTGTCACGTCAAACAGTGCAGCCAGAATAACAGCAAAGAAGCTGTATTTGCATTTGTTTAAGCTGTTTTCTATAGATCTTTTTTTTTTGGGGGGGGGGGTACATCCTAAGCAATGAGCTAATGACTCGATCCGAGATTTCGCCTGGCATAGAAAATGTGCTCTCTCTCCAGGACATTATTCAGTGAAGCTAGCCCACTTCAGTACACAGTTAACATAATCACTTCAAACTGAAGCTGGAATGACAGTAAACTAGCTGCATTTCGTGTTTTTCTATTGGCATTTCTTTGAATATATCCATTAAAATGATACTGATTCATCATTTTGACTGGCCAAGAAAAGCTGCCAGACTGTCATCTCGACACATTCGTTCATTACTATGTGACAGCTGGAGATGATCAAAATTCAATATTGAAACAATGTTGCAAATGTCGGAGACAGACAGCAAGGTGAATACAAATCTACACTGTTGAAAAATAAATGGGATATAATATCTAAACGCTTTTTACAGTAGAGATCAAATTTATAAATTGCCTGGTGATCTGATGAGATAGTAGATTGAGCAGTCAAATGGGATAGTGAATAGACAATTTTTTGTGTGTTTGCAAACGTTGCGCGCATCGCCCTCCTGCGGAAACGTTTACAAACACAAAAAATAGTCTATTCACTATTCCATTTGACTGCTCAATCCACTATTGTGACAGAACATGGGGGAGTTTTTCTAGAACGCCAACAAAAAAAGCTCCATTTACATGTTGCATAAGAGTGCATCTCACACTACTTTTGGATTAAAATTGGAGTTTAAGGCTTGTATGAATGACCTGCTTAATATAATGTTTGTGTCATCATCGCGAATCAACTGCATTATACTTAAAAATAACATACTTCAACCAGTAAAATCTTTTTTTTATCTTTTGCTGCAGCCTATTGCCATGTCAGTGAGTTTTTAGCATTCTAGCTAACAACTTGCTGCATCCAAAATAGTTATTTTACAAAGATCACAACGGAATATAATTTTAGTGACTGTTCAAGCAAGAATCAACACATCATTATAAGCGTTAGGAGAGCCCCCCCAAAAGTTATTTTGTTTAGCACTAATAAAAACGTAAATCTAGGCTATGTAGAATGTGAGCAGATGGCGTGGCTTTCTTACTGCAGCCAAGAGTCATGCGCATCTGTACGTGACGCCAGTGTGTCGTTCACTGGAAAATATGGAACACCATTTGGGTCTTTGCATTTCAAAAAGATACTCGTGAAATATCACTGTTTGAAGCGTCAAATAACAATATTTGAAGGGTCAAATCAGCTTGTTGACCAATCAGGACCTGGATATGACTGTACGTCACATAATCATTTAACAAGTTCGTTACTTCTTTACGTAGTTATTACAGATTGATGACACTATCACTTGTATTTGATATGTCACAGTGATTCACCGATATGTGTGATGCTGGTAAAGTTTTTGTCTTGTGCACCTGCCGCTGCAGCACAAGCGCAGACACACCTCCCCAAGCTCTGGGACAGTTCTGGTCAGAAAGAAATCCATCACTTCCGTTGTTTGGCTGTGCCCATTTAGCAACTTTCCAAAATGAGCGTATGTCCTGGTGGAAGGATGTAAATAAAACACATTTACTCAGAACAATAATATGTCTTGAATGAAAGACATGTCCTTCATCTTTTGTTTAAATGTTGGTAACCGTTTTACAAAACCCAAATTGCCATCAAAGCCGAGGATTATTCTGTGATAACTCCCTCCTAAGGGCTGTTCTTGGCACAGGCTCTCATTGTTTATTTATTACAGTGTCTGAATTGTTTTTCTCTTTCAAACTCATAATATTATGTGGTACATTATCTGTATGAGTCATTAAACATTGAAAATGAATTTATAATTAAATTAAAAAAGACACTCCATCATCTCTCTGATCTCACAGATCTTCCTCAGCCCAGTCTAACAGTGATTCCTGCAGTCATCAAAGAGAGAGACTCAGTTCAGCTGAACTGTCAGACTCCTCCATCAGTCTCTGAGTGTTACTTCAAAATAGAGGGGAAAGTGGAATTCACCCTTCCATCACCCTGTCAACAGACACTCACAGGAACACTACTGGTGAGGTGGACAGGTCAGAGTTCACCAGCTGAGGTCAAAATACAATGTCAGTACAGTGCTACAGGTTCACAGTTTAGATCCCTATACAGTGAGCCGTCAACAGTCACAATTCAGGGTAAGAAGCCTATTTGAATGGTTGTAAACAATGAACTGTTGTGCCATCATTACCATGTTCCTCTTGGGATATGTTATCATACAGTGTGTTGTCATAATCTATTACATGAAGCAATCAAGTAATATATTATATCTCCTTAAGTTCCCATACTGTCGCTGCATAAAGTAATTGACTCAAGATCCTTAAGTCTGAAATAACAAGGAGTGATTAGGCTATCAGTACATTTCTCAAAACCACAAAATGCTAAATGCTTAATTCTCACAGACCTTCCTCAGCTGACAGTGAGTTCTACAGTCATCAGAGAGACAGAATCAGTTCAGCTGAGTTGTGAGACTCCTCCATCTCTGCCTGTGTCTCACTGTTACTTCAACATAGAGGGGAGGAAGAATCTTCCAGACTCATCCTGTACTCAGACACTCACAGGAACAGAGCTGCTCAAGAGGTCTGGTCCAACATTTCCAGCTGTGGTCAAAGTGACGTGTTACTACACTGTATGGAGGTCTCACACATCTCCTTTTAGTGACCCTGTCTCAGTCACTGTTCAGGGTAAGTAGGTGGTTTAAACAAAGATACACTTCACTGTTATACCTGAGCCCCTGTGTGGCTCAGTCGGTAGAGCATGGCGCTTGCAACGCCAAGCGTCGTGGGTTCGATTCCCACTGGGGCCACCCATATGTAAAAGTAGTGGCCCCAGCCGACTTGTAAGTCGCTTTGGACAAAAGCGTCTGCTAAATGGGATATATATACCGTATTAATTATGCTCGTTCTGAAAATGAGATTTTCTATCGTATTTCCCTAAAGTCTTCATTGCACATAATGATAGGATTTACTGTACTTTGTTAAAACATAAATGCTGACATAGTTGAACATTTTATTAATGGAGTTTCCATACTGTTAGTATGTATGGATTATCTGTAATGTTTTTTTAAAATGCAAAGTTCAAAGAGACCCTCCTCCCAGGCTGACAGTCAGTTCTACAGTCATCAGAGAGAGACTCAGTTCAGCTGACTCCTCCATCTGGTTCTGTGTCTCAGTGTTACCTAAACCCTCACCCTGTACGAGGTCACTCACGGGGACTGAGCTGCTCTCGTGGACAGGTTAAAGTTCATCTGTTGAGATCAAACTGAGATGTTTTTACACAGTAGAAACTCACTATAGATCGACGCACAGTGGTTCTGTCTCTCTTACTATTCTTGGTAAGAAATTATTATTCAGATTGTCTTAAATGATTCTGTTTAAATCACAATCTCATCCAATGTCATTTCAAAATGTTTGTTGTGAAGACAATAAATCCATAGAATATTTGAAATGTTTATGTCAAAAGTAGAGTTCTTATATCCCACGCAAATAACCACAGAGAGGCCAAAGTACAATCAAAGGTTCTTTATAAACTCAGCCTTATACAGTATCACTACGGTCCTATTAGAAACATGTAAATAGTCTGGGATTTAGGGCTGTAGGCTAACTAGAAGCAACGGGACAAACTAACACAGCGATTGACTCCCGATTGGTGGCCAATGTTCAATTCTGGTCCTTCTGAGCAGAGTTTGTTTGTTCGGTTTTCCCCGAGTAGGATTAGTTCGGCTCTCCCCGAACAGGCTTCGGCTCTTCCTACTGAGCAGGGATTGTTAGTCGATGGCTGGTCTGGTAGTCAATTCCTGGTTTGGTGTTCAGTGGTAGGTCGCCTTCTGTCCCTCACTCTGCACCGGCCTGGCTGTGTATTAGAGTTGGGTGTAGCCTCTCAGCGGGCGTCAAGCGTGACCCCCGTGTCTGGGGGAAACATACAATTAGAGCATGTACTGGCCAACAATTGGGGTCACACTCACGTTCGAAACAAGCACTTTCCTTTAGTAGTGTTATAAAGTGCTTTGTGATTTGTGTCTTTCCCACAGCAGGCGACCAGCGGAAACGAGAAGCAAGTCGGTCGAGATGTCCCTGGTTCAGTTCCTTTTTAACTCTAGTTCTGGGGCGTGTTTAGCAATTTGTTTAGGGAGGGAGAAGGTGATATAGAATCATCTCAATGTCAGTTTAGTCTGTGTTAATTTTTGGAATCACAGTACACCATACAAGCAAGCAAAATAGTCCATGCGATTCAATTTGATTCACACGTGGGAATGTAAGGAATTAAGTGAAAGGCAATCGTTGTAAATACACAGCACACAAGATTAAAAGGCACTCATAAATAGGAATGATATCAAATAAGACATGCTGTTAGTTAATATAAAGAGAATGGCAGGCTCTTGTTTAGTAAGAGTGTCACTTGTGACATATACATTACATTCAAAAAGAGTGATGCAAAAAGGAGTCTGTCTTTTCCCAACAGATCCAAAACCTGACATTACAGTCGAATTTGATGAGGACTTCAACATCATCTGTTTGATTCGTGGATCAGTCAGTCCTGACACCACCTGTAACCTGTATGTTGGAGAGGAGAGTCAGCCATCCTTCACAGCACAGATCAAGAAGAGAAAAGCAATCTCAGCATCCGGACAGCAGTTCTGTCAATTCACTCCAAAACATAGTGATCTGATCAGTCGTCTACAGTCAGTGAGGCGTAAGGAGGTGAGCTGTGACTACAGAGTGAGCTCAGGACCAAACTCTCTCTCTCCACGTAGTGATGGACACAGCTTTGCACGTGAGTCATTATCTAAACAAATCTATCAGTGCTGCAGGTCTTCATGATCTGAGTCACTTTTATTTCAGCATCTTCTTAGTATGACTATATTAATTCTGACCAACAAACAAAATACCACATTTCAATACCAAATGATTTCAGATCTGGTGGGAGTTCACATCAGTGATCCAACAACTATACAGACACCTTCTATAGCAGGTAGGCTACACATTTGTGCTTTTAAAGTGGCACTGCTTTTATTTTTATAGCAACACAAGTTTCAGCAATAAGAATAGTTGTGTTAATGTCTGGGATCATCAGCACAAGTATTATAATGTCTGTGCTCATCTAGTAGTGTTTAGATCGTATCTATACTCTGTTAGGCTTCAGCTGTTAGTTACATGGGGACCTTATTCTAGGAAGCTGATAACAACAATCAACACCTTATCTGTCCTGAAAGACTTGATCACCTTATGAATTGGTCTCATCATCTCTATAATGAGGAGAAATATAATCTACCAGGGCAGGAAGCAACCTGTCCATAGTGATTTTATAGTCC